>NC_092289.1:5261446-5346446 GCF_036320965.1 Panulirus ornatus | reverse complement strand
TGACGCATTCACGGTCGGACCGACCAGGGTCGAGCGGATGGGTTCGAATCCTGGTTGAGGCGGTCGGTCCACAGTCAACCCAGCTGTTCGTCCACCCTATAGGGTTTGGTCGATAGATTGGGTCCCAGGCTTAGGCTGGGATATATATATATATATATATATATATATATATATATATATATATATATATATATATATATATATATATAGAGAGAGAGAGAGAGAGAGAGAGAGAGAGAGAGAGAGAGAGGAAAGGATCACAATTTTGCGCGTGATCAAGTATATTCCTTCGAGTCCACGGGGAAGCGAAACACGATAAGTTTCCAAGTGCACTTTCGTGTAATAATCACATCATCAGGGGAGACACAAGAGAGAAATGTAAGTCAGTTGATATACATCGAAGAGACGAAGCTAGGACGCCGTTGCCTTGGACAATCACATGTTTACCAAATGGCGTCCTAGCTTCGTCTCTTCGATGTATATCAACTGAGTATTTAGAGTATTTAGTTACCTGATCCGTCTCAGCTGACATGATTACCCAATGATTACCCCACACTGGACACACATCCCTGCTGGAGAGGTAGGAATTACTTACACACACACACACACATATATATATATATATAATGAAGGTGTAATGATTGTGTTATGTGTGAGGTGTGGAGAAGTTTGGGGCTGGTATGTTCACGAAGTTGTCTTGCTCTGCGCTGTACTGCGGGAAAATGTGTCAAGGGAAGTTTGGTTGAGCGACTGAGAGTGAAATTATATATATATATATATATATATATATATATATATATATATATATATATATATATATATATATATATATATATATATTCCTTTTTTTTTTTATCTTTATTGGAGTTGTGTTGTCTTACGTGTTTGTTATGGTGGTCAAGGGGGGGAGTAATGGTGTAAATATTGTTGGTAGTCAGAGTGTTGGCAGAGGGTCGGTGCCACCAGTGGGTGACCGTCAGTGCCTGCGCAGCACACAGTTCGAGGTTGTCAGACGACCTTGTCCCAGCGCCCAGGGCGTGTACACGGGCTCCTGCTGCTCCTCCTCCTCTCCCTCGGTCGGGCCCGCATGGGTTCGGACCATGGAGTGGGTAGTCGGGCCCCCCAGGTGACCTAGCTGTTCATCAGGGTTGGTGGACGAGGCGAGGTCCATGGCTCAGGCCGGGGTGGGTGGGTGGGTGGCTTGTGGTCGATTGCCACCGGGTATGGCGGGCCCCAGGGGGTTGGTGATCACCGGGAAGTGACAGGCGCTGATGTGATCTTTGAGCACAGAAGTACGACCCCTGAGCAAGTCGTGTACGACCCCTGAGCACGTCGTGTACGACCCCCTTGAGGACGACGTCGATACGACCCCTCTAAGGACGACGTCGATACGACCCCTTTGAGGACGACGTCGATACAACCCTCGAGGACGACTTCGGTACGACCCCTTTGAGGACGACGTCGATACACCCCTCGAGGACGACTTCGGTACGACCCCTGAGCACGTCGGTACGACCCCTGAGCACGTCGTGTACGACCCGCTTGAGGACGACGTCGGTACGACCTCCTTGAGGACGACGTCGGTATGACCTCCTTGAGGACGACGTCGGTATGACCCTTGAGTATGACGGCCTGGCCTTTAAAATCGTGACCCCTCAAGTGTTAGGTCAGATACCAAGGCCATCATACTGGAGGCTCGAGTCTTGGCGCTCAAGGGGTAGACACGTCAGCTTAAGGGACGGGTAGACGACACATCAGCTTGAGGGACGGGTAGACGACACCACATCAGCTTGAGGGACGGGTAGACGACACCACATCAGCTTGAAGGGACGGGTAAACGACACCACATCAGCTTGAAGGGACGGGTAGACGACACATCAGCTTGGAGGGACGGGTAGACGATACCACATCAGCTTGAAGGGACGGGTAGACGACACATCAGCTTGGAGGGACGGGTAGACGACACCACATCAGCTTGAGGGACGGGTAGACGACACATCAGCTTGAGGGACGGGTAGACGACACCACATCAGCTTGAGGGACGGATAGACGACACGTCAGCTTGAAGGGACAGGTAGACGACACCACATCAGCTTGAGGGACGGGTCGTGTGGCGGGGCGAGGGTGTTGATAAGGGGCGAGAGAGATGGTCGTGGCACGGATAACCCACCCTCAGCCAACACCCCACCGTGTCCTGGTGGAAGACATCCAACTTAAGAACGACAGACAGGCGTTCAAGACGCTGGGGCGTTCAAGACGCTGGGGCGTTCAAGACGCTGTGTGTGTTCATACGTTCGAAAAAGGGCAAGAAGATGTAAACAGATTATTCCCCCTTTGTACAACGTTGTGGAAGGAAGGAGTACAGAACTAATGCAAAAAAAAACGAAGCTTTTTTTTATTTATTCATTTTTTTTTTTGCCAAACGGTATCTAACAGGACCGTTAAGACGGTGTCTGTTGGAAGACAACGGTGTTCGCCGACAGGAGGAGCAGAAGCGGGGTGTTCGGGGGCGGGGAGAGGGTAGGGTGTTGGGCAACCTCCTCCCCTCCTGCAGGAGGAGGAGCAGAAGCGGGGTGTTCGGGGGCGGGGAGAGGGTAGGGTGTTGGGCAACCTCCCTCCTCCCCTCCTGCAGGAGGAGCAGCAGAAGCGGGGTGTTCGGGGGCGAGGGGAGGTAGGGTGTTGGGCAACCTCCTCCTCCCCTCCTGCAGGAGGAGGAGGAAGGAAGTCAGTCGTGATGTGGCGAGGAGGCAGCTGACTCACCGACCCTCGGGGCTGTGCTACTGTGTGCCTGCCAGACACTAGCCGACATCATCATCATCATCATCATTACGCGGCGGGTTTCGACGCGGCGCGTCCAGCGTGTGACTCAGCGTCCCTTTGCGTCCGACGGAGGCTGAGGAGGCGTAGGTAGTGTGGGTCAAGAGCTTAGGGTGGTGGGGGGGTCGGGTGAGTGGGACGCGCTGGTTGATCAATGTCCATTCCTGCAGTTTTGTCTGTCCTGATCTGTCAGATGAGAGAGAGAGAGAAACGCTTTCTCTCCTCAGGGTCGCGCAACGTGCCACGTGCAGGTGGATCATTGTCCCTCCTCAGGGTCGCGCGGTGTGCCACGTGGAGGTGGATCATTGTGGTGTGGTTAGAGACAAGGTCTTGGCCCTGAACCATGGGAGAAGTACCGTGGGAGACCACAGAGGGAGGGAGTAGACCACTCTGGCCTCCCTTCCGCTAGTGGTTTAATCTGGCTTCACACACACTCAAGTCTTCCCCTCACACACACACACACACACACACACACACACACACTCGCACACACACACACACACACACACACACACACACACACACACACACACATACACACACACTCGCACACACACACACACACACACACACACACACACACACACACACACACACACACACACACACATACACACACACACTCGCACACACACACACACACACTCACACACACACACACACACACACACACACACACACACACACACTCACACACACACACACACACACACACACACACACACACTCGCACACACACACACACACACACACACACACACACACACATACACACACACACACACACACACATACACACACACACACACACACACACATACACACACACACACACACTCACACACACACACACACACACACACACACACACACACACACACACACACACACACACACACTCGCACACACACACACACACACACACACAACACACACACACACATACACACACACTCGCACACACACACACACACACACACACACACACACACACACACACACACACACACACTCACACACACTCACACACTCTGGCCCGACCTACCTTACAACCTGGCACACAGCACCACGCCCTCTCCCCTCTCCGTTATAACTTCAGTTATACCCCCACATAACTCCGGGGTTAAAAGCTCTGTAGTTCTAACACTCCCGCTGTAAGTCATCCCCCACGCGAATCCCCTCTCACTTGTGGGTTCGGGCCCCTGGAGTGGAGTGGAGTGGAGTGGGGTGGAGTTGGGAGGGGTAAGCGAACACACCAGTAGGCGCTTCAACTCGAGGCTATTGTTGGTAATGGCGGTGGAAGAGGTGTTCGCCTTCCGCTGTTTCGGATTATCCCCCAAGGCCACCGTCAGTTCCCTCCTTCCTGTATGTCACGAACCAGGGTGGTGTGTGTGGTGGTGTTGGGGCGGCGGGCGGGGCGGGGCGGCGGCCCTGGGACCTGCCCCACACACACACACTTGGGTTTTTGAGCCGGTTTGGTGTGTCACATGGTTATTGTAGGAGAGGGCCCACACTCGTCGCCAGTCGCGCCTCGAGTCGTTCCTCCTGGAGCCGTCTGGATGATCCAGCGTCACAGTGGAGGAGGCCCTACAGCTCATTTGGTCAGTTTGAGGAGCGTCTTCATCGTGTGCATCCGCGCATCTGGGGCTCGAAGTCTCGTGTGTCTCATGGGTGAGAGATATTCACTAGATGTCTCGTTCCCTTTAGCGTGGTGCCCCGCCCTGCCCCGCCCTTATCAGTCATGCCCTTGGAACGCATTGTGGCCCTGCGTCCCCTCGTATACCCCGAGTCTGAGGTGGCCAACACCCGTGCTGACCCCACGCTGCCAACTGGGAGAGAGTGGAGTGTGGTGGGTCTTGCGCCGTGCTCCTACTGTCGTGGCACCTCGGACACCCGCCCTTCCTCATGCGCCGCTCCTGACGGAGGAGAGGCAATGAGGCGCCATCGCGATTGCCTCCCCTCCGAGGATTTGGCCTCGGGTTCCAACGAGGTTGATAGACCATTGGGCGGCGCCCTTGGTGTGTGGTGAGTGTGTGTGGTGCGTGCGGCGCTGACCTGAACCATCACTTGTCAGACGCGGCCTCGCCACCACGACCTCCCCCATCACCATCACCACCATCACTGTTGTGCAGCACGAACGGTGTGGCGGCAGAGCTGGAGAAGACCACACTCCCAAGCCTGCTGGAGGGGCCCCTGCGTCCTCGCGCACAGGCCTGATATAAGACCATTGCTCTTGGTATAGAAGTTTGATTCTCGTACCAAAGACGTGTGTCTCGCGTGTGTCTGCTCCTTGCCCGTAACTGGGGTGTGTTAGGCTGAGTGCTTTTATACCGATCGGATCCGACACTCACTCTCCAATTTCCTTTATTTCTCTTTATTTCTTCGTCCTGTCTCGTCTTGCGTCATGGTCGCCCCCTCGCGTTCGGGGTCGAAATGTAGCGTTTGATCTTCCAGCATCACATCGCTGACCTTCCGATGCTGTGTATAGCTTCGTGTTGGCAGTGACTTGTTCAGCTGCCATCATGTATAATGATGACACCCCTTCCTTCCTGCGCCCCTCCCCCCCTGCCATTTTCCAGCACCTCCGGTCTTGTGGCCTCCCCTTCCAGCACGCCCTTCCCACACTGGTCCATCCTTGCATTACTGTAGCGTACAGGGGAGGGAGGCATGTATGCCACCTCACATCTTATACAATGAAGCGTTTGTGTAGTGTGCCATCTGGTGGCTTGTGGTACCTCACCCCCTGTACAGTGAGGACAACCTCACCCCCTGTACATTGAGGACGACCTCACCCCCTGTACAGTGAGGACGACCTCACCCCCTGTACAGTGAGGACAACCTCACCCCCTGTACAGTGAGGACAACCTCACCCCCTGTACAATGAGGACAACCTCACCCCCTGTACAGTGAGGACAACCTCACCCCCTGTACAGTGAGGACAACCTCACCCCCTGTACAGTGAGGACAACTTCACCCCCTGTATAGTGAGGACAACCTCACCCCCTGTACAGTGAGGACAACCTCACTCCCTGTACAGTGAGGACAACCTCACCCCCTGTACAGTGAGGACAAATTCACCCCCTGTACAGTGAGGACAACCTCACCCCCTGTACAATGAGGACAACCTCACCCCCTGAACAATGAGGACAACCTCACCCCCTGTACAATGAGGACAACCTCACCCCCTGTACAATGAGGACAACCTCACCCCCCGTACAGTGAGGACAACCTCACCCCCTGTACAATGAGGACAACCTCACCCCCCGTACAGTGAGGACAACCTCACCCCCTATACAGTGAGGAC
The DNA here is from genome assembly GCF_036320965.1 of Panulirus ornatus. Taxonomy (NCBI): domain Eukaryota; kingdom Metazoa; phylum Arthropoda; class Malacostraca; order Decapoda; family Palinuridae; genus Panulirus; species Panulirus ornatus. Next base: position 5,340,325 of record NC_092289.1, on the reverse strand, counting down.
AGCCTCACCTCCTGTACAATGAGGGCAATGTACAGTGATGTTGACTGTAATGTCTGTAATGGGATGTGGAAGAGGTGTTCTCACTAGATGTTCCTAAACACACATCGTCAAATAGTCTCGTCCGTGAATCAGACAGTGGAATGGCCTTTTCCACTGATTGACAGTGGAATCGTCTTTTCCACTGATAGACAGTGGAATCGTCTTTTCCACTGATAGACAGTGGAATCGTCTTTTCCACTGATAGACAGTGGAATCGTCTTTTCCATAATCAAACTTGGGTCATGGAATAGTCATTTTTGGGGCCACGGGGAACTGCTCCTCCAGTGATGGCCCCGACCTTTGACCTGACCCATAAGGGGGTCAGGTCTGAGGTTACAACGTCTTAAGAAAGGGCTCGTACCGTCGTGCTCAAGGGTCGTTCCGCCGTGCTCAAGGCTCGTACCGCTGTGCTCAAGGCTCGTACTGTCGTGCTCAAGGGTCGTGCCGTCGTGCTGAAGGTTTGTACCGTCGTGCTCAAGGGTCGTGCCGTCGTGCTGAGGGGGGTACCGTCGTGCTCAAGGCTCGTACCGTCGTGCTCAAGGCTCGTACCGTCGTGCTCAAGGCTCGTACCGCCGTGCTCAAGGCTCGTACCGTCGTGCTCAAGGCTCGTACCGCCGTGCTCAAGGCTCGTACCGTCGTGCTCAAGGCTCGCACCGCTGTGCTCAAGGCTCGTACCGGTGTGCTCAAGGCTCGTACCACCGTGCTCAAGGGTCGTACCGCTGTGTTCAAGGCTCGTACCGCCGTGCTCAAGGGTCGCACCGCTGTGTTCAAGGCTCGTACCGTCGTGCTCAAGGCTCGTACCGCCGTGCTCAAGGCTCGTACCGTCGTGCTCAAGGCTCGCACCGCTGTGCTCAAGGCTCGTACCGGTGTGCTCAAGGCTCGTACCGCCGTGCTCAAGGGTCGTACCACCGTGCTCAAGGGTCGTACCGCTGTGTTCAAGGCTCGTACCGCCGTGCTCAAGGCTCGTACCGCTGTGCTCAAGGCTCGTACCACTGTGCTCAAGGCTGGTACCGCCGTGCTCAAGGCTCGTACCGCTGTGCTTAAGGCTCGCACCGCTGTGCTCAAGGCTCGTACCGTCGTGCTCAAAAGGCTCGTACCGCCGTGCTCAAGGCTCGTACCGCTGTGCTCAAGGCTCGTACCACCGTGCTCAAGGCTCGTACCGCTGTGCTCAAGGCTCGTACCGCTGTGCTCAAGGCCCGTGCCACCGTGCTCAAGGGTCGTACCGCTGTGCTCAAGGCTCGCACCGCTGTGCTCAAGGCTCGTACCGTCGTGCTCAAGGCTCGTACCATCGTGCTCAAGGCTCGTACCACCGTGCCCAAGGCTCGTACCACTGTGCTCAAGGCTCGTACCACTGTGCTCAAGGCTCGTACCGCCGTGCCCAAGGCTCGTACCGCTGTGCTCAAGGCTCGTACCACTGTGCTCAATGCTCGTACCGTCGTGCTCAAGGCTCGCACCGCCGTGCTCAAGGCTTGTACTGCTGTGCTCAAGGCTCGTATACCGTCGTGCTCAAGGCTCGTACCGCTGTGCTCAAGGCTCATACCGTCTTGCTCAAAAGGCTCGTACCGCCGTGCTCAAGGCTCGTATACCGTCGTGCTCAAGGCTCGTACCGCTGTGCTCAAGGCTCATACCGTCCTGCTCAAGGCTCGTACCGCTGTGCCCAAGGCTCATACCGTCCTGCTCAAAAGGCTCGTACCGCCGTGCTCAAGGCTCGTACCGCTGTGCTCAAGGCTCGTATACCGTCTTGCTCAAAAGGCTCGTACCGCTGTGCTCAAGGCTCATACCGTCTTGCTCAAAAGGCTCGTACCGCCGTGCTCAAGGTTCGTACCGCTGTGCTCGTACCACCGTGCTCAAGGTTCGTACCGCTGTGCTCGTACCACCGTGCTCACGGCTCGTACTGCTGTGCTCAAGGCTCATACCGTCTTGCTCAAAAGGCTCGTACCGCTGTGCTCGTACCACCGTGCTCAAGGCTCGTACTGCTGTGCTCAAGGCTCATACCGTCTAGCTCAAAAGGCTCGTACCGCTGTGCTCGTACCACCGTGCTCAAGGCTCGTACCGCTGTGCTCGTACCGTCGTGCTCAAGGCTCGTACCATCGTGCTCAAGGCTCGTACCGCTGTGCTCGTACCGTCGTGCTCAAGGGTCGTACCGCCGTGCTCGTACCGTCGTGCTCAAGGGTCGTACCGCCGTGCTCGTACCGTCGTGCTCAAGGCTCGTACCGGTATGCTCGTACCGTCGTGTTCAAGGCTCGTACCATCGTGCTCAAGGCTCGCACCGGTATGCTCGTACCGTCGTGTTCAAGGCTCGTACCATCGTGCTCAAGGCTCGCACCGGTATGCTCGTACCGTCGTGTTCAAGGCTCGTACCATCGTGCTCAAGGCTCGTACCGGTATGCTCGTACCGTCGTGTTCAAGGCTCGTACCGTCGTGCTCAAGGCTCGTACCGGTATGCTCGTACCGTCGTGCTCAAGGGTCGTACCGTCGTGCTCAAGGCTCGTACCATCGTGCTCAATGGTCGTACCGGTGTGCTCGTACCGTCGTGCTCAAGGGTCGTACCGTCGTGCTCAAGGGTCGTACCGTCGTGTTCAAGGCTCGTACCGGTATGCTCGTACCGTCGTGCTCAATGGTCGTACCGTCGTGCTCGTACCGTCGTGCTGAGGTAGGTGTAGAGAGAGGCAGTGTTGGTGGGTGGGTGACAACACGAGACAGTAGCTTGGTTGTGAGCGAAAGTGTTTCCGGAGAGAGGCCGCCCCTGCTCGTGGTTAAAGCGGGCGGCCGGGGAGCCCGAGATGGGCGGCCGGGAACCAGGCTTTGGGTGGGTGGTGTGAGGCGGGCGGGGCGGGGCGGTGTGGGCGGGGTGTGGTGTGTGAGAGCTGGTCACCCCAGTGGGTAACGGACGGTCGTGTGCGTGTCCGTGGCCATGTTATAATAACTCGTGTTCCAGTTAGTCTCGTATCCCCCCCCCTCCCCCCCGTTACTTCCGGGGTTGGGGCGGCGGGGCGGGCGGGGTGGGGGTGGCTGGGCGGCGGTGGTGGCGGTGGTGTAGATCACTTTCATTCATGCTTAAGTGAGCTCACACCGTGGGGCGCCTCCCACGGTGGGCAGGCTACTCCGGGGGGGGGGTGGCTATGGTGCCGCCCCGGGGGGAGATGGAGCCGCCCCTGTGTGTGTGGAGGAGGAGGAAGGAGGGGAAAGAAGAGGAGGGAAGGGGAAGGCGGGCGGCGGGGTGCCCCAGGCAGGGGCTCCCCCCCGCCCCGCCGCCCCACCACCAGCAGCGGGGGGGGTTGGAGCATATCCTGCGGGCGACGGGGCGGCGGGGCGACGGGGCGGCGGGGCGACGGGGCGATGTTACTTTCACTGGGTACGTACGGACGGACGGAGGAGGAGCACGTCTGCCTCACGCACGCGCACTTTCCTCCTTACATAACAGCGGGGCTTGGTTACTGGGGGGGGGGGCGGCTCCCCCAGGACCCACGTTACACCGAGATGAGGAAAGATGCAGTTAGAGATGACTTAGAAATACGAGAGATAGGAGAGGGTTAAGAAATACGAGAGATAGAGAGGGTTAAGAAATACGGGAGATAGTGAGGGTTATTGGAAATACGGGAGATAGAGAGGGTTAAGAAATACGAGAGATAGAGAGGGTTAAGAAATACGGGAGATAGTGAGGGCTATTGGAAATACGGGAGATAGAGAGGGTTAAGAAATACGAGAGAGATTGAGCGGGTTAAGAAATACGAGAGAGATAGAGAAGGTTAAGAAATACGAGAGAGATAGAGAGGGTTAAGAAATACAAGAGATAGAGAGGGTTAAGAAATACGAGAGAGATAGAGAGGGTTAAGAAATACGAGAGAGATAGAGAGGGTTAAGAAATACGAGAGAGATAGAGAAGGTTAAGAAATACGAGAGAGATAGAGAGGGTTAAGAAATACAAGAGATAGAGAGGGTTAAGAAATACGAGAGAGATAGAGAGGGTTAAGAAATACGAGAGAGATTGAGAGGGTTAAGAAATACGAGAGAGATAGAGAGGGTTAAGAAATACGAGAGAGAGAGGGTTAAGGAATACGAGAGAGATAGAGGGTTAAGAAATACGAGAGAGATAGAGAGGGTTGTTGGAAATAAGTGAGGTAAAGTGTGGGACGAATGTTGGAGGATTGGAGTCTCATGTTTTGTTATCTATTGGAGGGGAGAACAGATGTACGTTGGGAGATGAGTAACACATTACCTTGTGTGAGGGACACGTGATGGGTGGGGATAGGAGAGTGTGAATGCTGGGATGTTTTGGGATTCGCGTGATCCCAGGGACGGTGGTGGTGATGGGACTCATCCTGGGGACTTGGAGGAGTGGGTTGTGGGTTGTACGTGGGTGTTGTGACGGACGGGAGGAAGGGGAGTGGTGATGGTACAGTGGTAGAGGTTGGGGTTGTACGTGGGTGTTGTGAAGGTAGTGATGGGTCATTTGTAAGGATGGGGCTGTACATGGGTGTTGTGAAGGTAGTGATGGGTCATTTGTAAGGAAGGGGCTGTACATGGGTGTTTTGAAGGTAGTGATGGGTCATTTGTAAGGATGGGGCTGTACATGGGTGTTGTGAAGGTAGTGATGGGTCATTTGTAAGGATGGGGCTGTACATGGGTGTTGTGAAGGTAGTGATGGGTCATTCGTAAGAATGGGGCTGTACATGGGTGTTGTGAAGGTAGTGATGGGTCATTTGTAAGGATGGGGCTGTACATGGGTGTTGTGAAGGTAGTGATGGGTCATTTGTAAGGATGGGGCTGTACATGGGTGTTGTGAAGGTAGTGATGGGTCATTTGTAAGGATGGGGCTGTACATGGGTGTTGTGAAGGTAGTGATGGGTCATTTGTAAGGATGGGGCTGTACATGGGTGTTGTGAAGGTAGTGATGGGTCATTCGTAAGAATGGGGCTGTACATGGGTGTTGTGAAGGTAGTGATGGGTCATTTGTAAGGATGGGGCTGTACATGGGTGTTGTGAAGGTAGTGATGGGTCATTTGTAAGGATGGGGCTGTACATGGGTGTTGTGAAGGTAGTGATGGGTCATTCGTAAGAATGGGGCTGTACATGGGTGTTGTGAAGGTAGTGATGGGTCATTTGTAAGGATGGGGCTGTACATGGGTGTTGTGAAGGTAGTGATGGGTCATTTGTAAGGATGGGGCTGTACATGGGTGTTGTGAAGGTAGTGATGGGTCATTTGTAAGAATGGGGCTGTACATGGGTGTTGTGAAGGTAGTGATGGGTCATTCGTAAGAATGGGGCTGTACATGGGTGTTGTGAAGGTAGTGATGGGTCATTTGTAAGGATGGGGCTGTACATGGGTGTTGTGAAGCACGGTGTTGTTGATGGGCAGGTTGTAAGGACGAAGCTGTACGTGGGTGTTTTGAAAAAGGCAAGCGTGGAGGATGGGATGGGGTGTAGGATGGGAGAGGGGTGTGTATTGATGGGGAAGGGGTTGAGGGACCAGTCCCCCTCCCCCTCCCCCCCCCCACACACACACAACATACCAGAGAGACAGGTGTTGTAAGGGAGGTGTTGTAAGAGACAGGTGTTGTAAGGGAGGTGTTGTAAGAGACAGGTGTTGTAAGAGACAGAGAGACATACCAGTGAGACAGGTGTTGTAAGAAGGAGGACCCGGATGGCAAGGGAAGGATTGCAACATGTGAGTGAGACAGTTTGTGATGGAGACGGCTCAAGCCACACTTACTGTGAAGTGTTCAATGTTCCACCGTTATGATCGAAGCCTGGGGGGACCTTTGATAAAGTCTGGGGGACTTTTGATAAAGCCTGGGGGACTTGTACAGCCTGGGGGGACCTTTGATAAAGCCTGGGGGACTTGTACAGCCTGGGGGGACCTTTAATAAAGCCTGGGGGACTTGTAGAGCTTGAGGGACCTTTAATAAAGCCTGGGGGGACTTGTAGAGCTTGAGGGACCTTTGATAAAGCCTGTGGGGGACTTGTACAGCCTGGGGGACCTTTGATAAAGTTTGAGGGACTTGTACAGCCTGGGGGACCTTTGATAAAGCCTGGGGGACTTGTACAGCCTGGGGGACCTTTGATAAAGCCTGGGGACTTGTACAGCCTGGGGGACCTTTGATAAAGCCTGGGGGACTTGTACAGCCTGGGGGGACCTTTGATAAAGCCTGGGGGACTTGTACAGCCTGGGGACCTTTGATAAAGCCTGGGGACTTGTACAGCCTGGGGGACCTTTGATAAAGCCTGGGGGACTTGTACAGCCTGGGGGGACCTTTGATAAAGCCTGGGGGACTTGTAGAGTCTGGGGGACCTTTGATAAAGCCTGGGGGACTTGTACAGCCTGGGGGACCTTTGATAAGGCTTGGGGGACTTGTACAGCCTGGGGGACCTTTGATAAAGCCTGGGGGACTTGTACAGCCTGGGGGACCTTTGATAAAGCCTGGGGACTTGTACAGCCTGGGGGACCTTTGATAAAGCCTGGGGGACTTGTACAGCCTGGGGGGACTTGTAGAGTCTGGGGGACCTTTGATAAAGCCTGGGGGACTTGTACAGCCTGGGGACCTTTGATAAAGCCTGGGGGACTTGTACAGCCTGGGGGACCTTTGATAAAGCCTGGGGGACTTGTAGTCCTTAGGGGACCTTCAATAAAGCCTGGGGACCTTTAATAAGGCCTGGGGGACTTGTAGAGCCTGGGGGACCTTAAGTAAAGCCTGGCCGAGCTTGCATAGCCTTGGGTACCTTTCGTAAAGCCTTGGGTACCTTTCGTAAAGCCTGGGATACCTTTCGTAAAGCCTGGGGTACCTTTCGTAAGGGCTGGGTGACCTTTCGTAAAGCCTGGGGTACCTTTCGTAAAGCCTGGGTGACCTTTCGTAAAGCCTGTTTGAGTCTGTAAGAAAGTTGAAGTTGCATAAGAGACCAGAATTCTTATAAATGGGAAGAGAAAATATAGTTGATATAACCAGGATTGAGGTATGTTGGGCAGATCAAGAGGTTAGGTTAGACCAGCTGTGTGGTGATGGTGGGGTTAGTGTCGTGCGCAGTATTGGTGATGGTGGGGTTAGTGTCGTGCGCAGTATTGGTGGTGGTGGGGTTAGTGTCGTGCGCAGTATTGGTGTTGGTGGGGTTAGTGTCGTGCGCAGTGTTGGTGGTGGTGGGGTTAGTGTCGTGCGCAGTATTGGTGATGGTGGGGTTAGTGTCGTGCGCAGTATTGGTGATGGTGGGGTTAGTGTCGTGCGCAGTATTGGTGATGGTGGGGTTAGTGTCGTGCGCAGTATTGGTGTTGGTGGGGTTAGTGTCGTGCGCAGTGTTGGTGGTGGTGGGGTTAGTGTCGTGCGCAGTGTTGGTGGTGGTGGGGTTAGTGTCGTGCGCAGTATTGGTGGTGGTGGGGTTAGTGTCGTGCGCAGTGTTGGTGGTGGTGGGGTTAGTGTCGTGCGCAGTGTTGGTGATGGTGGGGTGTGTCGTGCGCAGTATTGGTGGTGGTGGGGTTAGTGTCGTGCGCAGTATTGGTGGTGGGGTTAGTGTCGTGCGCAGTATTGGTGGTGGGGTTAGTGTCGTGCGCAGTATTGGTGGTGGTGGGGTTAGTGTCGTGCGCAGTATTGGTGGTGGTGGGGTTAGTGTCGTGCGCAGTATTGGTGATGGTGGGGTTAGTGTCGTGCGCAGTATTGGTGGTGGTGGGGTTAGTGTCGTGCGCAGTGTTGGTGATGGTGGGGTTAGTGTCGTGCGCAGTGTTGGTGGTGGTGGGGTTAGTGTCGTGCGCAGTATTGGTGGTGGTGGTGGGGTTAGTGTCGTGCGCAGTATTGGTGGTGGTGGGGTTAGTGTCGTGCGCAGTATTGGTGGTGGGGTTAGTGTCGTGCGCAGTATTGGTGGTGGTGGGGTTAGTGTCGTGCGCAGTATTGGTGATGGTGGGGTTAGTGTCGTGCGCAGTATTGGTGGTGGTGGGGTTAGTGTCGTGCGCAGTATTGGCGGTTATGGTAGGGTTAGTGTCGTGCGCAGTATTGGTGGTGGTGGGGTTAGTGTCGTGCGCAGTATTGGTGGTTATGGTGGGGTTAGTCTCGTGCGCAGTGTTGGTGATGGTGGGGTTAGTGTCGTGCGCAGTATTAGTGGTGGTGGGGTTAGTGTCGTGCGCAGTATTGGTGGTGGTGGGGTTAGTGTCGTGCGCAGTATTGGTGGTGGTGGGGTTAGTGTCGTGCGCAGTATTGGTGGTGGTGGGGTTAGTGTCGTGCGCAGTATTGGTGGTGGTGGGGTTAGTGTCGTGCGCAGTATTGGTGGTGGTGGGGTTAGTGTCGTGCGCAGTATTGGATGTCGTTTGATCTACATTTTACGTTGACGGTAAAGTGAGGCGCAAGTTACTCACGGAGGAACGAGACTGATTTTAGGTATTGAGAAACTGATTTTAGGTATTTATGGAGAAACTGATTTTAGGTATTTGCTGTGGAATTCAGTTTAGTTATTCGTGGAGAAACTGATTTTAGGTATTTATGGAGAAACTGATTTTAGGTATTTATGGAGAAACTGATTTTAGGTATTTGCTGTGGAACGCATTTTAGTTATTCGTGGAGAAACTGATTTTAGATAGTTGTGGAGAAACTGGTTTTAGGTAGTTGTGGAGAAACTGATTTTAAGTATTCGCGGAGAAACTGATTTTAGGTATTCGCGGGGAGAAACTGATTTTAGGTATGTGCGGAGAGAAAGTGAGTGTGTGGGGCTGGAGTTGTGTGGGGTGAATTGCGTCCAGACTAACTACTGTACAGGGTCGGTGGTCCAGCAGTTGAAAGTGGTTTGGAAGCCAGAAACCTTTAATGTGACACACTGCCAGCAGGGTCGACTACATGGGGCCATGTCTTGTAACGCCAAGATGGTGGTACACGAACGCGACACAGGCGAGGGATAGGTGGGTGGATGGCAGGTAAGGGGAGGGATAGGTTGTGGTTAGGTTAGGTGGCTGGTAGGTAAGGGGAGGGATGGGTTGTGGATAGGTGGGTGGATGGTAGGTAAAGGGAGGGATAGGTTGTGGTTAGGTTAGGTTAGGTTAGGTGGATGGCAGGTAAAGGGAGGGATAGGTTGTGGTTAGGTGGATGGCAGGTAAGGGGAGGGATAGGTTGTGGTTAGGTTAGGTTAGGTGGATGGCAGGTAAAGGGAGGGATAGGTTGTGGTTAGGTTAGGTTAGGTTAGGTTAGGTGGATGGCAGGTAAGGGGAGGGATAGGTTGTGGTTAGGTTAGGTTAGGTTAGGTGGATGGCAGGTAAAGGGAGGGATAGGTTGTGGTTAGGTGGATGGCAGGTAAAGGGAGGGATGGATTGTGGTTAGGTGGATGGCAGGTAAGGGGAAGGATAGGTTGTGGTTAGGTAGGTTCATGGCAGGTAAGGGGAGGGATAGGCTGTGGTTAGGCTAGGTGGATGGATATGGCAGAGTCACAGGGATGGATGGAGAGGGTGGGTGGATGGAGACACGGGGCACTCCGTGCGCTGCAGCAGGGTACGGTGGGTGCCACCAAGATGGTGGATGGTGAGGGGGCTGTTTAGGTGCCTCCATCACGGGATGAGTGGATAGTTGTGGAGTGGTAAGGGGCAACTCGCCATCGGGATAGTGAAACGGATAGTTTGGAAGGTTGGATTGGCCGTCTACACCAGGGAACTGAGGAGGAACGGGTGCCAGCTGAAGTGGCTGGACACCTGGAGACTGAGTGACGGCAGGTGGACAGTGAGTATGTACTGAGTGACGGTTATGTACTGAGTGACGGGAGGTTGACAGTGAGTATGTACTGAGTGACGGTTATGTACTGAGTGACGGTTATGTACTGAGTGACGGGAGGTTGACAGTGAGTATGTACTGAGTGACGGGAGGTTGACAGTGAGTATGTACTGAGTGACGGTTATGTACTGAGTGACGGGAGGTTGACAGTGAGTATGTACTGAGTGACGGTTATGTACTGAGTGACGGTTATGTACTGAGTGACGGTTATGTACTGAGTGACGGTTATGTACTGAGTGACGGGAGGTTGACAGTGAGTATGTACTGAGTGACGGGAGGTTGACAGTGAGTATGTACTGAGTGACGGTTATGTACTGAGTGACGGGAGGTTGACAGTGAGTATGTACTGAGTGACGGTTATGTACTGAGTGACGGTTATGTACTGAGTGACGGGAGGTTGACAGTGAGTATGTACTGAGTGACGGTTATGTACTGAGTGACGGGAGGTTGACAGTGAGTATGTACTAAGTGACGGTTATGTACTGAGTGACGGGAGGTTGACAGTGAGTATGTACTGAGTGACGGTTATGTACTGAGTGACGGCAGGTTGACAGTGAGTATGTACTGAGTGACGGGAGGTTGACAGTGAGTATGTACTGAGTGACGGTTATGTACTGAGTGACGGCAGGTTGACAGTGAGTATGTACTGAGTGACGGGAGGTTGACAGTGAGTATGTACTGAGTGACGGGAGGTTGACAGTGAGTATGTACTGAGTGACGGGAGGTGGACAGTGAGTATGTACTGAGTGACGGGAGGTTGACAGTGAGTATGTACTGAGTGACGGGAGGTTGACAGTGAGTATGTACTGAGTGACGGGAGGTTGACAGTGAGTATGTACTGAGTGACGGGAGGTGGACAGTGAGTATGTACTGAGTGACGGGAGGTTGACAGTGAGTATGTACTGAGTGACGGGAGGTTGACAGTGAGTATGTACTGAGTGACGGGAGGTTGACAGTGAGTATGTACTGAGTGACGGGAGGTGGACAGTGAGTATGTACTGAGTGACGGGAGGTTGACAGTGAGTATGTACTGAGTGACGGGAGGTTGACAGTGAGTATGTACTGAGTGACGGGAGGTGGACAGTGAGTATGTACTGAGTGACGGGAGGTGGACAGTGAGTATGTACTGAGTGACGGGAGGTGGACAGTGAGTATGTACTGAGTGACGGGAGGTTGACAGTGAGTATGTACTGAGTGACGGTTATGTACTGAGTGACGGGAGGTGGACAGTGAGTATGTACTGAGTGACGGGAGGTTGACAGTGAGTATGTACTGAGTGACGGGAGGTTGACAGTCAGTATGTACTGAGTGACGGGAGGTTGACAGTGAATATGTACTGAGTGACGGGAGGTTGACAGTGAGTATGTACTGAGTGACGGGAGGTTGACAGTGAGTATGTACTGAGTGACGGGAGGTTGACAGTGAGTATGTACTGAGTGACGGGAGGTTGACAGTCAGTATGTACTGAGTGACGGGAGGTTGACAGTGAGTATGTACTGAGTGACGGGAGGTTGACAGTGAGTATGTACTGAGTGACGTTTATGTACTGAGTGACGGGAGGTGGACAGTGAGTATGTACTGAGTGACGGGAGGTTGACAGTGAGTATGTACTGAGTGACGGTTATGTACTGAGTGACGGGAGGTTGACAGTGAGTATGTACTGAGTGACGGGAGGTTGACAGTGAGTATGTACTGAGTGACGGGAGGTTGACAGTGAGTATGTACTGAGTGACGGGAGGTTGACAGTGAGTATGTACTGAGTGACGGTTATGTACTGAGTGACGGGAGTTGACAGTGAGTATGTACTGAGTGACGGGAGGTTGACAGTGAGTATGTACTGAGTGACGGGGATGAAAGTGCAGTGTGATGTGGGCTAGAGTGATGAGGTTGACTGGATGTACTGAGAGGGGGTGTGCATAGTTGATGCAACTGAGGGTGACGGAGGTGAAAGGAGTATTTGTGAGGGTGTGGTGATATATGGCGTTGACGTTGGGGAGTGTCCCAGTGTCCGGGGGAAGTGTATGAACAATGACAACATAGTAGACATATATCCCCTCGGCCAGGGGTGACCTGTCTGGAGGAAAGGGCAGTGTGGAGTGTGGCATAGATTGATCACCTCGGCCAGGGTTGACCTGTCTGGATGAAAGGGGAGTGTGGAGTGTGGCATAGATTGATCACCTCGGCCAGGTATGACCTGTCTGGATGAAAGGGCAGTGTGGAGTGTGGCATAGATTGATCACCTCGGCCAGGTATGACCTGTCTGGATGAAAGGGCAGTGTGGAGTGTGGCATAGATTGATCACCTGGGCCAGGTATGACCTGTCTGGATGAAAGGGCAGTGTGGAGTGTGGCATAGATTGATCACCTGGGCCGCCAGGTATGACCTGTCTGGATGAAAGGGAGTGTGGAGTGTGGCATAGATTGATCACCTCGGCCAGGTATGACCTGTCTGGATGAAAGGGCAGTGTGGAGTGTGGCATAGATTGATCACCTGGGCCAGGAATGACCTGTCTAGATGAAAGGGCAGTGTGGAGTGTGGCATAGATTGATCACCTCGGGTTTCCACACTTGTTGCACGACCCTCTGCGACCTGTGTTGTACTGCTCGTGTCATTCATTCGTTGTCGAGGATTTTAGACACGAGCCTTGCCGAATTAGGGATCCAAGTGGCGGATTTGGGGAGGGGATGATGAGGGATTAGGGATCTGCCACTCTATCATCAAACACATTCAACAAACCTTCAAAATACTCACTCCATCTCCTTCTCACATCACCACTACTTGTTATCACCTCCCCATTTGCGCCCTTCACTGAAGTTCCCATTTGCTCCCTTGTCTTACGCACTTTATTTACCTCCTTCCAGAACATCTTTTTATTCTCCCTAAAATTTAATGATACTCTCTCACCCCAACTCTCATTTGCCCTCTTTTTCACCTCTTGCACCTTTCTCTTGACCTCCTGTCTCTTTCTTTTATACCTCTCCCACCAATTTGCATTTTTTCCCTGCAAAAATCGTCCAAATGCCTCTCTCTTCTCTTACACTAATAATCTTACTTCATCCCAACACTCACTACCCTTTCTAATCAACCCACCACCCACGCTTCTCATGCCACAAGCATCTTTTGCGCACGCCATTACTGCTTCCCTAAATACATCCCATTCCTCCCCCATTCCCCTTACGTCCTTTGTTCTCACCTTTTTCCATTCTGTACTCAGTCTCTCCTGGTACTTCCTCACACTAGTCTCCTTCCCAAGCTCACTTACTCTCACCACTCTCTTCACCCCAACATTCTCTCTTCCTTTCTGAAAACCTCTACAATCTTCACTTTCTCCTCCACAAGATAATGATCAGACATCCCTCCAGTTGCACCTCTCAGCACATTAACATCCAAAAGTCTCTCTTTCGCGCGCCTGTCAATTAACACGTAATCCAATAACGCTCTCTGGCCATCTCTCCTACTTACATAAGTATACTTATGTATATCTCGCTTTTTAAACCAGGTATTCCCAATCACCAGTCCTTTTTCAGCACATAAATCTACAAGCTCTTCACCATTTCCATTTACAACACTGAACACCTCATGTATACCAATTATTCCCTCAACTACCACATTACTCACCTTTGCATTCAAATCACCCATCACTATAACCCGGTCTCGTGCATCAAAACTACTAACATGCTCTCAGCTGCTCCCAAAACACTTGCCTCTCATGATCTTTCTTCTCATGCCCAGGTGCATATGCACCAATAATCACCCATATATATAGCAAGGTAGCGTTAAGAACAGAGGACTGGGCCTCTGAGAGAATATCCTCACCTGGCCTCGTTCTCTGTTCCTTCTTTAGGAAAAAAAAAAAAAAAACAAGAGGGGAGGATTTCCAGCCCCCCGCTCCCTCCCCTTTTAGTCGCCTTCTACGACACGCAGGGAATACGTGGGAAGTATTCTTTCTCCCCTATCCCCAGGAATATATATATATATATATATATATATATATATATATATATATATATATATATATATATATATATATATATATATATATGATTTGAATTATTGCATTTTACAGGATAGTTCAGTGCATGTTTGCATTTTACAATATGATTTAATGAGTATTTGATTACCTGGCTTATATAGCGGATGATGTAATGTAATTTGACTTCCTCCATCCATCTTCCTGGATGATTCAGTGGAAGTTTGCAATTCCATTTTGTACCAAATGTGATTACTTATTTTTTAACGGATTATTATTATTATTATTATTATTATTATTATTATTATTATTGTTATTATTATTATTATTATTATTATTATTATTATTATTATTATTATTATTATTGTTATTATTATTATTATTATTATTATTATTATTATTATTATTATTATTATTATTGTTATTATTCATTATTTATTTTTGTATTTATTTATCTATTTTTTTGGAGGGATGGGGGTTAAATTTGGCAAAAATTGCGTTGTTGTTGTTGTTGTTGTTGTTGTTTATGTGTGTGTGTGTGTGTGTGTGTGTGTGTGTGTGTGTGGCCAGGTTGGCGGGCCTGGCCTGGCCTGGCAGGAGGCTGGGAAGTGAAAGCTGTTCCGGAAGTGTGCAAACACCCCCCCCCCCCCACTCCACCCCCCCCACCACACTGTGGGGGGGGGGCGAATGTTTACTGTAGTGGGGGGGGCGGGGTGGGGGGGCTGGAATTGGCGAATGCTTGCTGTATCCTAATTCGCGCGCCAATTCCAAGGACAGGAGATGGCGTCCCGCGCATGGGTGGCCACGGGGGCCGCGCGATCCGGAAATGGCGACGTGAGCGGCGGGAGGAGCTGCTGCTCCTCCTCCCGCTCCTGCTGCTGTAGGCGGCGCGGGAGGAGGAGGAGCAGCGGGAGGAGGAGGAGGAGGAGGCGCAGGAGGCGCCAAGTGGAAGTGAAGGGGTGACGGAAGTGTGTGTGTGTGTGTGGGGAAGTGCTATTGTGTTTCACTTTCTCCCTCATTGTCCATGTCCGAATGCCCAGGTGAGCTAGTGTCTCTCTCTCTCTCTTCTCTCTCTTTCTCTCTCTCTCTCTCTCTCTCTCTCTCTCTCACACACACACACACACACACACACACACACACACACCTTTCATCCCACCCCTCCCCTTTCCCTCCCCACCGTCACTCATCACTTTTACTCAGGGGCGACACATTCACTCACTTCTCTACTTTCCTCTCTTCCTGTTGCTCCTCCTGCTGCCTACTGCCCCCCCACGACCCCTGCTTACCTCAAGTCACCTGCTGGCGGCCTGCTACTGAGCAGGGGCGCGCCCCCTCACCTCCCCGTGTGGCCCTGGTGGGGTGCTAACCTGCCCCCGGGTCACAAGGTCGGGGAGGTGGGCCAAGACCCGTCTCCCTCCTTCGTCAGGTGAGTGTGTGGTGTGAGGAGGTAGTGTGTGGTATGAGGAGGTAGTGTGTGTGTGTGTGTGTGTGTGTGTGTGTGTGTGTGTGTGTGTGTGTGTGTGTGTGTGTGACAGTAACCCAGTACCAGGGCCCATTTATACAGAAACCCAGTACCAGTACCCAGTCATACAGTATACTGTACCCAGTACCAGGACCCAGTTATACAGTAACCCAGTACCAGTAGCCAGTTATACAGTAACCCAGTACCCAGTCATACAGTAACCCATTACCAGGACCCAGTTATACAGTAACCCATTACCAGGACCCAGTTATACAGTACCCCAATAATAGGACCCAGTTATACAGTAACCCATTACCAGTACCCAGTCATACAGTAACCCATTACCAGGACCCAGTTATACAGTAACCCAGTACCAGTAGCCAGTTATACAGTAACCCATTACCAGTACCCAGTTATACAGTAACCCATTACCAGTACCCAGTTATACAGTAACCCAGTACCAGTACCCAGTTATACAGTAACCCATTACCAGTACCCAGTTATACAGTAACCCATTACCAGTACCCAGTTATACAGTAACCCATTACCAGTACCCAGTTATACAGTAACCCATTACCAGTACCCAGTTATACAGTAACCCATTACCAGTACCCAGTTATACAGTAACCCATTACCAGTACCCAGTTATACAGTAACCCATTACCAGTACCCAGTTATACAGTAACCCATTACCAGTAGCCAGTTATACAGTAACCCATTACCAGTACCCAGTGTGTTGTATTGCTGTGGTGTGGATGTGTTATATTCATCTCCACAATTACTACCCTCTCACTCGGGGTCTGGTGTCACTACGAAAACTCAGTCTTTTATTACATTAATTACGTAAATATGTTAATAGATAAATTAATTACGTAAATATGTTAATAGATAAATTAATTACGTAAATATGTTAATAGATAAATTAATTACGTAAGTATGTTAATAGATAAATTAATTACGTAAATATGTTAATAGATTCACTCTTCTTGAAAAGAGAAGAGTGAATGTTGGGGTGAAGAAGGTGGTGAGAGTAAGTGAGCTTGGGAAGGAGACCTGTGTGAAGAAGTATCAGGAGAGACTGTGTACAGAATGGAAAAAGGTGAGAACAATGGAAGTAAGGGGAGTGGGGGAGGAATGGGATGTATTTAGGGAATCAGTGATGGATTGCGCAGAAGATGCTTGTGGCATGAGAAGAGTGGGAGGTGGGCTGTTTAGAAAGGGTAGTGAGTGGTGGGATGAAGAAGTAAGAGTATTAGTGAAAGAGAAGAGAGAGGCATTTGGACGATTTTTGCAGGGAAAAAATGCAATTGAGTGGGAGAAGTATAAAAGAAAGAGACAGGAGGTCAAGAGAAAGGTGCAAGAGGTGAAAAAAAGGGCCAATGAGAGTTGGGGTGAGAGACTATCAGTAAATTTTAGGGAAAATAAAAAGATGTTCTGGAAGGAGGTAAATAGGGTGCGTAAGACAAGGGAGCAAATGGGAACTTCAGTGAAGGGCGTAAATGGGGAGGTGATAACAAGTAGTGGTGATGTGAGAAGGAGATGGAATGAGTATTTTGAAGGTTTGTTGAATGTGTCTGATGACAGAGTGGCAGATATAGGGTGTTTGGGTCGAGGTGGTGTGCAAAGTGAGAGGGTTAGGGAAAATGATTTGGTAAACAGAGAAGAGGTAGTAAAAGCTTTGCGGAAGATGAAAGCCGGCAAGGCAGCAGGTTTGGATGGTATTGCAGTGGAATTTATTAAAAAAGGGGGTGACTGTATTGTTGACTGGTTGGTAAGGTTATTTAATGTATGTATGACTCATGGTGAGGTGCCTGAGGATTGGCGGAATGCGTGCATAGTGCCATTGTACAAAGGCAAAGGGGATAAGAGTGAGTGCTCAAATTACAGAGGTATAAGTTTGTTGAGTATTCCTGCTAAATTATATGGGAGGGTATTGATCGAGAGGGTGAAGGCATGTACAGAGCATCAGATTGGGGAAGAGCAGTGCGGTTTCAGAAGTGGTAGAGGATGTGTGGATCAGGTGTTTGCTTTGAAGAATGTATGTGAGAAATACTTAGAAAAGCAAATGGATTTGTATGTAGCATTTATGGATCTGGAGAAGGCATATGATAGAGTTGATAGAGATGCTCTGTGGAAGGTATTAAGAATATATGGTGTGGGAGGCAAGTTGTTAGAAGCAGTGAAAAGTTTTTATCGAGGATGTAAGGCATGTGTACGTGTAGGAAGAGAGGAAAGTGATTGGTTCTCAGTGAATGTAGGTTTGCGGCAGGGGTGTGTGATGTCTCCATGGTTGTTTAATTTGTTTATGGATGGGGTTGTTAGGGAGGTAAATGCAAGAGTTTTGGAAAGAGGGGCAAGTATGAAGTCTGTTGGGGATGAGAGAGCTTGGGAAGTGAGTCAGTTGTTGTTCGCTGATGATACAGCGCTGGTGGCGGATTCATGTGAGAAACTGCAGAAGCTGGTGACGGAGTTTGGTAAAGTGTGTGGAAGAAGAAAGTTAAGAGTAAATGTCAATAAGAGCAAGGTTATTAGGTACAGTAGGGTTGAGGGTCAAGTCAATTGGGAGGTGAGTTTGAATGGTGAGAGGCTGGAGGAAGTGAAGTGTTTTAGATATCTGGGAGTGGATCTGTCAGCGGATGGAACCATGGAAGCGGAAGTGGATCATAGGGTGGGGGAGGGGGCGAAAATTTTGGGAGCCTTGAAAAATGTGTGGAAGTCGAGAACATTATCCCGGAAAGCAAAAATGGGTATGTTTGAAGGAATAGTAGTTCCAACAATGTTGTATGGTTGCGAGGCGTGGGCTATGGATAGAGTTGTGCGTAGGAGGATGGATGTGCTGGAAATGAGATGTTTGAGGACAATGTGTGGTGTGAGGTGGTTTGATCGAGTAAGTAACGTAAGGGTAAGAGAGATGTGTGGAAATAAAAAGAGCGTGGTTGAGAGAGCAGAAGAGGGTGTTTTGAAATGGTTTGGGCACATGGAGAGAATGAGTGAGGAAAGATTGACCAAGAGGATATATGTGTCGGAGGTGGAGGGAACGAGGAGACGAGGGAGACCAAATTGGAGGTGGAAAGATGGAGTGAAAAGGATTTTGTGTGATCGGGGCCTGAACATGCAGGAGGGTGAAAGGAGGGCAAGGAATAGAGTGAATTGGAGCGATGTGGTATACCGGGGTTGACGTGCTGTCAGTGGATTGAATCAAGGCATGTGAAGCGTCTGGGGTAAACCATGGAAAGCTGTGTAGGTATGTATATTTGCGTGTGTGGACGTATGTACATGTGTATGGGGGGGGTTGGGCCATTTCTTTCGTCTGTTTCCTTGCGCTACCTCGCAAACGCGGGAGACAGCGACAAAGTATAAGAAAAAAAAAAAAAAAAAAAAAAATGTTAATAGATAAATTAATTACGTAAATATGTTAATAGATAAATTGATTACGTAAATATGTTAATAGATAAATTAATTACGTAAATATGTTAATAGATAAATTGATTACGTAAATATGTTAATAGATAAATTGATTACGTAAATATGTTAATAGATAAATTCATTACGTAAGTATGTTATTAGATAAATTGATTACGTAAATATGTTAATAGATAAATTAATTACGTGAATATGTTAATAGATAAATTAATTACGTAAATATGTTAATAGATAAATTGATTACGTAAATATGTTAATAGATAAATTAATTACGTAAATATGTTAATAGATAAATTAATTACGTAAATATGTTAATAGATAAATTAATTACGTAAATATGTTAATAGATAAATTAATTACGTAAATATGTTAATAGATAAATTAATTACGTAAATATGTTAATAGATAAATTAATTACGTAAATATGTTAATAGATAAATTGATTACGTAAATATGTTAATAGATAAATTAATTACGTAAATATGTTAATAGATAAATTGATTACGTAAATATGTTAATAGATAAATTGATTACGTAAATATGTTAATAGATAAATTCATTACGTAAGTATGTTATTAGATAAATTGATTACGTAAATATGTTAATAGATAAATTAATTACGTGAATATGTTAATAGATAAATTAATTACGTAAATATGTTAATAGATAAATTGATTACGTAAATATGTTAATAGATAAATTAATTACGTAAATATGTTAATAGATAAATTAATTACGTAAATATGTTAATAGATAAATTAATTACGTAAATATGTTAATAGATAAATTAATTACGTAAATATGTTAATAGATAAATTAATTACGTAAATATGTTAATAGATAAATTAATTACGTAAATATGTTAATAGATAAATTAATTACGTAAATATGTTAATAGATAAATTAATTACGTAAATATGTTAATAGATAAATTAATTACGTAAATATGTTAATAGATAAATTGATTACGTAAATATGTTAATAGATAAATTGATTACGTAAATATGTTAATAGATAAATTCATTACGTAAGTATGTTATTAGATAAATTGATTACGTAAATATGTTAATAGATAAATTAATTACGTGAATATGTTAATAGATAAATTAATTACGTAAATATGTTAATAGATAAATTGATTACGTAAATATGTTAATAGATAAATTAATTACGTAAATATGTTAATAGATAAATTAATTACGTAAATATGTTAATAGATAAATTAATTACGTAAATATGTTAATAGATAAATTAATTACGTAAATATGTTAATAGATAAATTAATTACGTAAATATGTTAATAGATAAATTAATTACGTAAATATGTTAATAGATAAATTAATTACGTAAATATGTTAATAGATAAAAATAATTACGATAACATTGTTATTAGATAAATTAATTACGTAAAATGTATTAATAATTAATTACGCTAAATTATGTTTAATAGATTCCAAATTGTGTAGTGTAATTCCGGATACGATAAATGATGTTTACAGGGTGACTTCAGTTAGTGATAATTCGATTGAAATTGAGTTTTACGTAACGTTCATTTAACTGAGTTATGGTACGCTAACTCGTTCATCTGTTTACATTCCCGGATTCCAGATTATGTGTTTGCATTCCCGGATTCCAGATTATGTGTTTAGATTCCCGGATTCCAGATTATGTGTTTGCATTCCCGGATTCCAGATTATGTGTTTGCATTCCCGGATTCCAGATTGTGTTTACATTCCCGGATTCCAGATTGTGTTTACATTCCCGGATTCCAGATTATGTGTTTGGATTCCCGGATTCCAGATTATGTGTTTGCATTCCCGGATTCCAGATTATGTGTTTGCATTCCCGGATTCCAGATGTTAAGGAGTGTCAAAGCGAAGATTAGGCAGTTATTTGAATAATTGATTTATGAATAATGAACTAGTAGTAATGGTTGAGCTAGTTCAAGCATAGCAGTGTGATAAACAGGTGTTTTAATAGCTAGTTCAAGCATAGCAGTGTGATAAACAGGTGTTTTAATAGCTAGTTCAAGCATAGCAGTGTGATAAACAGGTATTTTAATAGCTAGTTCAAGCATAGCAGTGTGATAAATAGGTGTTTTAATAGCTAGTTCAAGCATGGCAGTGTGATAAACAGGTGTTTTAATAGCTAGTTCAAGCATAGCAGTGTGATAAATAGGTGTTTTAATAGCTAGTTCAAGCATGGCAGTGTGATAAACAGGTGTTTTAATAGCTAGTTCAAGCATGGCAGTGTGATAAACAGGTGTTTTAATAGCTAGTTCAAGCATAGCAGTGTGATAAATAGGTGTTTTAATAGCTAGTTCAAGCATGGCAGTGTGATAAACAGGTGTTTTAATAGCTAGTTCAAGCATAGCAGTGTGATAAACAGATGTTTTGATAGCTAGTTCAAGCATAGCAGTGTGATAAACAGGTGTTTTAATAGCTAGTTCAAGCATAGCAGTGTGATAAACAGGTGTTTTAATAGCTAGTTCAAGCATGGCAGTGTGATAAACAGGTGTTTTAATAGCTAGTTCAAGCATAGCAGTGTGATAAACAGGTGTTTTAATAGCTAGTTCAAGCACAGCAGTGTGATAAACAGGTATTTTAATAGCTAGTTCAAGCATGGCAGTGTGATAAACAGGTGTTTTAATAGCTAGTTCAAGCACAGCAGTGTGATAAACAGGTATTTTTATAGCTAGTTCAAGCATAGCAGTGTGATAAACAGGTGTTTTAATAGCTAGTTCAAGCATGGCAGTGTGATAAACAGGTAGTTTAATAGCTAGTTCAAGCATAGCAGTGTGATAAACAGGTGTTTTAATAGCTAGTTCAAGCATGGCAGTGTGATAAACAGATGTTTTGATAGCTAGTTCAAGCATGGCAGTGTGATAAACAGGTAGTTTAATAGCTAGTTCAAGCATGGCAGTGTGATAAACAGATGTTTTGATAGCTAGTTCAAGCATAGCAGTGTGATAAACAGATGTTTTGATAGCTAGTTCAAGCATGGCAGTGTGATAAACAGATGTTTTGATAGCTAGTTCAAGCATGGCAGTGTGATAAACAGGTGTTTTGATAGCTAGTTCAAGCATAGCAGTGTGATAAACAGGTAGTTTAATAGCTAGTTCAAGCATAGCAGTGTGATAAACAGGTAGTTTAATAGCTAGTTCAAGCATGGCAGTGTGATAAACAGGTAGTTTAATAGCTAGTTCAAGCATAGCAGTGTGATAAACAGGTAGTTTAATAGCTAGTTCAAGCATGGCAGTGTGATAAACAGGTAGTTTAATAGCTAGTTCAAGCATGGCAGTGTGATAAACAGATGTTTTGATAGCTAGTTCAAGCATGGCAGTGTGATAAACAGGTGTTTTGATAGCTAGTTCAAGCATAGCAGTGTGATAAACAGGTGTTTTGATAGCTAGTTCAAGCATGGCAGTGTGATAAACAGGTGTTTTAATAGCTAGTTCAAGTATAGCAGTGTGATAAACAGGTGTTTTAATAGCTAGTTCAAGCATAGCAGTGTGATAAACAGGTAGTTTAATAGCTAGTTCAAGCATAGCAGTGTGATAAACAGGTATTTTAATAGCTAGTTCAAGCATAGCAGTGTGATAAACAGGTATTTTAATAGCTAGTTCAAGCATAGCAGTGTGATAAACAGGTATTTTAATAGCTAGTTCAAGCATAGCAGTGTGATAAACAGGTATTTTAATAGCTAGTTCAAGCATAGCAGTGTGATAAACAGGTATTTTAATAGCTAGTTCAAGCATAGCAGTGTGATAAACAGGTATTTTAATAGCTAGTTCAAGCATAGCAGTGTGATAAACAGGTATTTTAATAGCTAGTTCAAGCATAGCAGTGTGATAAACAGGTATTTTAATAGCTAGTTCAAGCATAGCAGTGTGATAAACAGGTATTTTAATAGCTAGTTCAAGCATAGCAGTGTGATAAACAGGTATTTTAATAGCTAGTTCAAGCATAGCAGTGTGATAAACAGGTAGTTTAATAGCTAGTTCAAGCGTTGCAGTGTGATAAACGTATTTTAATAGCTAGTTCAAGCATAGCAGTGTGATAAACAGGTATTCATTAGCTAGTTCAAGCGTAGCAGTGTGATAAACAGGTATTTCAATAGCTAGTTCAAGCGTAGCAGTGTGATAAACAGGTATTTTAATAGCTAGTTCAAGCATAGCAGTGTGATAAATAGGTATTTTAATAGCTAGTTCAAGCATAGCAGTGTGATAAATAGGTATTTTAATAGCTAGTTCAAGCATAGCAGTGTGATAAACAGGTGTTTTGATGGCTAGTTCAAACATAGCAGTGTGATAAACAGGTGTTTTGATGGCTAGTTCAAACATAGCAGTGTGATAAACAGGTGTTTTGATAGCTAGTTCAAGCATGGCAGTGTGATAAACAGGTATTTTAATAGCTAGTTCAAGCATAGCAGTGTGATAAACAGGTATTTCAAGTTCATTTATTTAGTTAGTAAGGAAATGTCCCGGAAGCTGTGGAAGACATGGGACTGTGTGTGTGTGTGCCCTAATGTTCACCCTTCCCTCTAGACTTCCCGTGGTAGTATACTGTCCGTCGAGTGCCTGGTGTTCGGTCACGCCTTGTGTTCGAGCAGTCAGACGTGGCTGGCGGGGAATGATGGGTTAGGGAGGAGGAGACCTCTGTATGCAGCGCCTTCTGTATTACTGTCTACATCTACGGCGTCTGTAGACGCGACGTCGTCTGGTATCTGTCATCTACATGGACTCCAATGGACAGCCACCCAGCCAGCCACCCGCTCCCTCCTCCCAAAAATTGTTTTCTGTCCGGGGTTACCGTCGATGGAGGCAGGTGGCGCTTTGGTGACGTTGTATGCCGTTTGGACTGCGCTCTGTTCAGTGTCTGGGTAAGGTAAAGTGTTGTCTGGAACGCGGTCGAAAAAACTGGTCTCTCTCCCCGGCTAAGGCTGTGTGGTTCCAGCAAGAGTTCCCCCCCCACTCGACTTCCTTGCCTCACTGTCCCCCTCTGTTTACCTCACTGTCCCCACCTGTTTGCCTCACTGTCCCCCTGTTTGCCTCACTCTCCCCCAGTTTGCCTCTCCCTCCCCCTGTTTGCCTCACTCTCCCCCCTGTTTGCCTCACTATCCCCCCTGTTTGCCTCTCTCTCCCCCTGTTTGCCTCACTCTCCCCCCTGTTTGCCTCACTGTCCCCCTGTTTGCCTCACTGTCCACACCTCTGTTTGCCTCACTGTCCCCCTGTTTGCCTCACTGTCCACACCTCTGTTTGCCTCACTCTCCCCCTGTTTGCCTCACTCTCCCCCTGTTTGCCTCACTCTCCCCCTGTTTGCCTCACAGTTCCCCCCTGTCTCATTCGTCAGTTGGTTTCGGAGAGATGCGTCTTTCCCATCGAGAATGCTCGGTTTTCTTCACCATTACGTTAGTGTAGGGTGTGGGAGGGGGAAGGGCGTCGTGGAAGAGGCTGTGAAGACTGTAGGTTATGTGAGGTTACCTGGGGACCAGATCAACCTACCTGTACCACAGACGTCCCACACATTCTCTTTGCTTACCAGTGTGTTGTCTTGTATGTGTGTGTGTGTGTGTGTGTGTGTGTGTGTGTGTGATGGGGGAGGGGGGTTGGAGGCGAGGCTACATTGGTGGTAAGGTCCTCCCATGTTCTCTCTGATCCCTCCCTACCTCCTATGTTCTCTGATCCTTCCCTCCCATGTTCTCTCTGATCCCTCCCTCCCATGTTATCTGATCCTTCCCTCCCATGTTCTTCTGATCCCTCCCTCCCATGTTATCTCTGATCACTCCCTCCCTCCCATGTTCTCTCTGATCCCTCCCTCCCATGTTCTCTCTGATCCCTCCCTCCCATGTTCTCTCTGATCCCTCCCTCCCATGTTATCTGATCCCTCCCTCTCAAGTTCTCTCTCCCCTCCCTCCCATGTTCTCTCGTAGACACCAGTTCTCATTATGGCGTCCTGCCACTGTGTCTCAACCTCCGTGTTGTACCCCCATTGTAAGATCTGTTCTCCCGCTGGTCATGTATCTTGGACACACTCATACACCCTCGTGTTCTTACGGTCGAATTATCTTTTCTCGTATATTTACCTTTCGCTTTTGACCGATTTTTTCTCTCTCTCTGTGTCATGTTCTTCGTCTGTTCTACTCTGGGCTGAACAGCGCCCGGGTGTGAACTTGCCTGCGAGTGACACACCACACACACACACGTTCCCATCTCGTCGCTGTATGTCACTCTGTGTGGTCATCGTCCCACTGTGACCTGCCGTAAGGACAGGAGTGACCGGGTCGTGTTTTTTCCCCCTTCCTTGTTGACCTCCGTCCATCCATGATGTGGGACCAGTTACCAGTTAAGTCTACATGGGTTTACATAGACACGCAGACCACACAGACAGACCCCCTCATGGTCCACGCGAGGTGGTTCTGGCCCTTAACACTTCCCCCCTTACAAGCAGGAGAAGAATAGGGTAGTTAAACAAAGGCATCCTCCACTCCCTCCCTCCCTCCCTCCCTCCCTCCCTCCCTCCTCCCACACGCCATACAGGAAACTGGTAAAAAGGGAAAAAAAAAAGGAAAATAAAAATACCTTGCAGAACTAAAATATGTGAAGAAAACTTTAATAGGAACGTCAGAAATTGAATTGAATGTGAATATGTCTTGGATGCGTTCACCGAAGACATGCCTCCCTTCACTTGTTTTTTTTTTGGATCTAAAAGGCAAGAGTAAAGATGAACTTTGGAGCTGCCGCCACGCGACTGAACCAGGCCTATATTACTCCAGATGTGGAACGAGCGCACAATAACTCCTTCTTGTTCCCATAAAGTAGATTACACGAGTTAATGTTCATAATTACAGCGACGTGTCCAGGGCGAAGATTGCTAGTTGAGGAGGTAACGTAATATGGCCATAAGTTGTGAAGATTGGGGAAGAGAACTGTTCAGTCCCGGTGATGATCAAACCTGATTTTGAATTTGATAATTGTGTTGCTCTGGACAACATATTCCAGGAACTGGTTGCACGAGTCGATAATGTCATGGGTAAAGAAATAATTTGTCAGTCCACATTAACTCGGTAATTAAGTCCTAAGCCACTTCCTCTTCTTGGTAGCATGGGTGCGAAAGTCAAGATGTTTTCTGGACCGACATCGTTGAAATTTTTTACTTTTTTTTCTGCTTTTTACGTATTTTAAAGCATTGTATTATCTTGCCTCGACAGCGGCTCTTGCTTAGAAAGAGCAAATCTAGATCTTGGTGTCTTTCCTGAATATTTTGTTACTTTGGGACTGAATGGGTTCAGTTCCTCTTCGCTGTACGGGTTCCATTTCAAGAATATCCTAACTTAGGTTTTGGGGCCTTCCAGCACTGCTGTACATATTGGAGGCACAATATCTACTTCCTCGCTCTTTGTCTCCCAGGTTTGTGTTGCCTGATCCAAAGTTCCTCTGTGCTTGCTTGCCAGCGGCATTACAGTGCTGGGAGAATGTACAACCGTTGGGGGAAAAGTGACCCTTAGATTCATCCCCCTCCCTCCCTCGCACACAAGGGGTGTCGTCTTGTGGGCCTATCCGTTCATAACCAGGTTTTTTTTATGATGAGGTTTCCTGCTACCTGCTACGTTGATCGGCATTAAGACATTTTCTCTAGCTGAGAGAGAGAGAGAGAGAGAGAGAGAGAGAGAGAGAGAGAGAGAGAGAGAGAGAGAGAGAGAGAGAGAATTCACATGATCAGCGACCCAAGACATCTTTATATCTACAACCAGAGAAATCTTCATATCTACAACCAGAGAAATCTTCATATCTACGACCTGAGAAATCTTTATATCTACAACCAGAGAAATCTTCATATCTACAACCAGAGAAATCTTCATATCTACGACCTGAGAATTCTTCATATCTACAACCAGAGAAATCTTCATATCTACAACCTGAGAAATCTTCATATCTACAACCAGAGAAATCTTTATATCTACAACCAGAGAAATCTTCATATCTACAACCAGAGAAATCTTCATATCTACAACCAGAGAAATCTTCATATCTACAACCAGAGAAATCTTCATATCTACAACCAGAGAAATCTTCATATCTACGACCTGAGAATTCTTCATATCTACAACCAGAGAAATCTTCATATCTACAACCTGAGAAATCTTCATATCTACAACCAGAGAAATCTTTATATCTACAACCAGAGAAATCTTCATATCTACAACCAGAGAAATCTTCATATCTACGACCTGAGAAATCTTCATATCTACAACCAGAGAAATCTTCATATCTACAACCAGAGAAATCTTCATATCTACGACCAGAGAAATCTTTATATCTACAACCTGAGAAATCTTCATATCTACGACCAGAGAAATCTTCATATCTTCAACCAGAGAAATCTTCATATCTACGACCAGAGAAATCTTCTTATCTACGACCAGAGAAATCTTCATATCTACAACCAGAGAAATCTTCATATCTACGACCAGAGAAATCTTCATATCTACGACCTGAGAAATCTTCATATCTACGACCAGAGAAATCTTCATATCTACAACCAGAGAAATCTTCATATCTACAACCAGAGAAATCTTCATATCTACGACCAGAGAAATCTTCATATCTACAACCAGAGAAATCTTCATATCTACGACCAGAGAAATCTTCATATCTACAACCAGAGAAATCTTCATATCTACGACCAGAGAAATCTTCATATCTACAACCAAAGAAATCTTCATATCTACAACCAGAGAAATCTTCATATCTACAACCAGAGAAATCTTCATATCTACAACCAGAGAAATCTTTATATCTACAACCAGAGAAATCTTCATATCTACAACCAGAGAAATCTTTATATCTACAACCTGAGAAATCTTTATATCTACGACCTGAGAAATCTTTATATCTACAACCTGAGAAATCTTTATATCTACGACCTGAGAAATCTTTATATCTACAACCTGAGAAATCTTCATATCTACAACCAGAGAAATCTTTATATCTACAACCAGAGAAATCTTTATATCTACGACCTGAGAAATCTTTATATCTACAACCTGAGAAATCTTCATATCTACAACCAGAGAAATCTTTATATCTACAACCAGAGAAATCTTTATATCTACGACCTGAGAAATCTTTATATCTACAACCTGAGAAATCTTTATATCTACGACCTGAGAAATCTTTATATCTACAACCTGAGAAATCTTTATATCTACAACCTGAGAAATCTTCATATCTACAACCAGAGAAATCTTTATATCTACAACCAGAGAAATCTTTATATCTACGACCTGAGAAATCTTTATATCTACAACCTGAGAAATCTTTATATCTACGACCTGAGAAATCTTTATATCTACAACCTGAGAAATCTTTATATCTACGACCAGAGAAATCTTTATATCTACAACCTGAGAAATCTTCATATCTACGACCAGAGAAATCTTTATCAGTCTTGGATGACAGAAGGACGAAGGCGTAGAGTGTGTGGGGGTCGACGACTCACACATTAAATTATGATAATGTGAGGTACGAGTGTATTGCTACATATAGACATGATATAGTGAACACAACAGATAATTTAGTTATCTGACAATAATGAGATGAGTTATGGACATTGTTGGGGTGAGGATATTGCAATGTTGATATGATAAGTACAAAGACCAGTTCATGTATATAGTGACTGATGTTGGATGACAAGAATGTAATGTTAGTGTGTATATATAGACGAATGATACGTATGTAATGTTCGTGTAAGTGTGTGTGTGTGTGTAGTATAGACGAATGATACGTATGTAATTTTTGTCGAAGTGTTTGTATAGACGAATGATACGTATGTAATGTTCGTGTAAGTGTGTGTGTGTATAGACGAATGATACGTATGTAATGTTCATGTAAGTGTGTGTGTATAGACGAATGTAATGTGTATAGTAACCAGTGTCCAACTTTGCATGAATGTAATGCAAGCTTAGAGCGAGTGTAGTGTCGCATGCCATGTGTATGTGCACCACTGTGCAGTAGTGGCTGTGAACAGAATATTGTACCCTCCTGTTATCTTGTATCTGATGATAAGAGATAAGCATTAACAAGCCAGTGAAGGGTTATAGAAATATGGTTGTAAATGAGTTAAAGTGGTCCTTGTGACATACACGCTGGTAATGCGTCACGATATACATAATATGAAACGAAATATGTACTAAGATAATGTAGTTACCATTTCTGCTCGT
Organism: Panulirus ornatus; assembly: GCF_036320965.1. Classification (NCBI taxonomy): domain Eukaryota; kingdom Metazoa; phylum Arthropoda; class Malacostraca; order Decapoda; family Palinuridae; genus Panulirus; species Panulirus ornatus. The sequence continues at coordinate 5,311,479 of NC_092289.1, read as the reverse complement.
TTCACATACGCAAAATACATATGGATTTTTATTTCTATACTTCTTCGCCGTTTCCTTCGTTAGTGAGGAAGCGCCAGGAGCAGACGAAGGACGACTTCTTTCATTCACTTCCTCTCAGTCAATGTATGTGCAGTACACCATAGCCAGGGCCTCCTGTACATCACCAGGCCCCACAGACCTTTCCATGGTTTACCCTGATACCTTCACGTGTCCTGTATAAACCCATTGACTGCACGTCGCCCCCTGTATAGCACATCGCATCACTTCGCTCCTGCCCCGTGCGCGCCTCACTCCCTCTTGCATCTCGTCACTGTAAACCCGAGATCACAGCACCCTCACCCACCTTATGACTGACCTCAGAGCTTCAAGGGTTCCACTCGTTTCTGTGTCCACAGCCAGGTCTCTCTCTCTCTCTCTCTCTCTCTCTCTCTCTCTCTCTCTCTCTCTCTCTCTCTCTCTCTCTCTCTCTCCCTAAACCTAATAACTTTGCCTTTGATTCACGTCTGCTCATATCATCCTCATTTCACTCATTCTCCTTAAAACACAGAACCCAGCCATTAGCTCCGTGTCATCAGTGAACAGTGACTGACATCTGCTGTCAGGTCTCCACCACCACCTACGACAGCCTGCAGGCTTGCTGCTCTTTCCGGAACCCTCGCATTCACCTCCCTCACCACCTCATCCCTACACGGATCAAACAGCCACGGTGACATCACACACCTTTGCCACTGACCCTACCTTCACCAGGAACCATTCACCTCCCTCACCACCTCATCCATACATGCGACTGTCCAAGGCCAATCGCATGTTTAACAAATGGCGTCCTAGTTTTATCTCTTCGATGTATATCAACTGACTTATATTTCTCTCTTGTGTCTCCCCTGATGATGTGATTATTACAAGAAAGTGCACTTGGGAGCTTATCGTGTTTCATTTTCCCCCGTGGACTCATAGGAATATCTTGATCACGCGCAAATTTGTTATGCTTTCCAATATCTATCTATCTATCTATCTATCTATCTATCTATCTATCTATATCTATATCTATATATATATATATATATATATATATATATATATATATATATATATATATTTATATATATATATATATATATCTTTTTCTTTCTTTTAAACTATTCGCCATTTCCCGCGTTAGCGAGGTAGCGTTAAGAACAGAGGACTGGGCCTTTGTGGGATATCCTCACCTGGCCCCCTCTGTTCCTCCTTTTGGAAAATTAAATAAAAAAAAAAACGAAAGGGGAGGATTTCCAGCCCCCCGCTCCCTCCCCTTTTAGTCGCCTTCTACGACACGCAGGGAATACGTGGGAAGTATTCTTAATCCCCTATCCCCAGGGATAATATATATATATATATATATATATATATATATATATATAATGTTTATGAAAGTCCTTATATTATGATAATGATAATGATAATGATAGTAATTATTATTATTATTATTATTATTATTATTATTATTATTATTATTATTATTATTATTACAGGTGAAGAGACATGTTGTATAAAGATCAGAATCTCAGGGGTCAGGTATATAAGATGGTTGGTGTGTGTGTGAGATAAAGTCATATATCTCCTCTGTGGTGTTGTTGTGCATGATCTACACATGACTCGGGTCATGACTGTTCATGACCTGTCTCTCGAGCTCTCATGACCTGCCTGGAGCTCTCATGACCTGCCTGGAGCCCTCATGACCTGCCTGGAGCTCTCATGACCTGGCTGGAGCCCTCATGACCTGTCTGGAGCCCTCATGACCTGTCTGGAGCCCTCATGACCTGGCTGGAGCCCTCATGACCTGGCTGGAGCCCTCATGACCTGTCTGGAGCCCTCATGACCTGTCTGGAGCCCTCATGACCTGGCTGGAGCCCTCATGACCTGGCTGGAGCCCTCATGACCTGCCTGGAGCCCTCATGACCTGTCTGGAGCCCTCATGACCTGGCTGGAGCCCTCATGAGCTGCCTGGAGCCCTCATGAGCTGCCTGGAGCTCTCACGACTTGCCTGGAGCCCTCATGACCTGCCTGGGGCCCTCATGACCTGGCTGGAGCCCTCATGACCTGCCTGGAGCCCTCATGACCTGGCTGGAGCCCTCATGACCTGCCTGGAGCCCTCATGACCTGGCTGGAGCCCTCATGACCTGGCTGGAGCCCTCATGACCTGCCTGGAGCCCTCATGACCTGCCTGGAGCCTTCATGACCTGCCTGGAGCCCTCATGACCTGGCTGGAGCTCTCATGACCTGCCTGGAGCCCTCATGACCTGGCTGGAGGTGTGTACGTGTCTGTGTGTTACATTCATCACCTCCTCGTGCGCCCGGAGCGACAGCGGATCTCGCGTGCCAGCGCGCGCGCACGAACGGTCGTTTATCCTGTAATATAAAATAAGGAACAGCTGGTCAATGGACGTGGGGGGAGGGGGGGTGTAGGGGGGTAGGCAACAGATGCGCGTGCGCCGCGTCATCTGTTGACGAGGTCCTGTTGTTGGCCGTTGTGGGGCGAGCGTTTACCGTTGTCGGGGGACAGGTGTGTGTGTGTGTGTGTGTGTGTGTGTGTGTGTCACGGACCACCTCCCACCTGCAGCAGCTGTGTTGGCCCGTACACCCGACCTACACCAGGTACACGCTCCCCCACTCCCCTCCCCTCGCTACAGATGTGGCCCTCCTCCCTTCCCCTCCCCTCCCTTCCCTTCTCCTCCCCTCCCCTCTCCCCCTCCCCTCCCCTCCTCTCCTCTCCCCTCTCCCAGCATGTGTGATACAGGAACGCCGGTTCTCCACAACTGGCTGGCTGACCCGCTGCCATTGTGTGTGTGTGGCATGTGTGGCTGACGTACACATGTGTAGGATCACGTGTGCTTAAGCACCTTTGAGCACAAGTGTGAGGGCCTGGTTATAGAGGTGGGTTGTGATGGTTATATGGGTGGGTTGTGAGGGGCCTGGTTGTAGAGGTGGGTTGTGATGGTTATAGTGGTGGGTTGTGAGGGGCCTGGTTATAGAGGTGGGTTGTGAGGGGCCTGGTTATAGAGGTGGGTTGTGATGGTTATATGGGTGGGTTGTGAGGGCCTGGTTATAGAGGTGGGTTGTGATGGTTATAGAGGTGGGTTGTGAGGGGCCTGGTTATAGTGGTGGGTTTTGAGGGGCCTGGTTATAGAGGTGGGTTGTGATGGTTATAGTGGTGGGTTGTGAGGGGCCTGGTTATAGAGGTGGGTTGTGAGGGGCCTGGTTATAGAGGTGGGTTGTGAGGGCCTGGTTATAGAGGTGGGTTGTAATGGTTATAGTGGTGGGTTGTGAGGGGCCTGGTTATAGAGGTGGGTTGTGATGGTTATAGAGGTGGGTTGTGAGGGGCCTGGTTATAGTGGTGGGTTTTGAGGGGCCTGGTTATAGAGGTGGGTTGTGATGGTTATAGAGGTGGGTTGTGAGGGGCCTGGTTATAGAGGTGGGTTGTGAGGGGCCTGGTTATAGTGGTGGGTTGTGAGGGCCTGCTTATAGAGGTGGGTTGTGAGGGCCTGGTTGTAGAGGTGGGTTGTGAGGGGCCTGGTTTTAGAGGTGGGTTGTGATGGTTATAGAGGTGGGTTGTGAGGGGCCTGGTTATAGAGGTGGGTTTGTGAGGGCCTGGTTATAGAGGTGGGTTGTGAGGGGTCTGGTTGTAGAGGTGGGTTGTGAGGGGCCTGGTTATAGAGGTGGGTTGTGAGGCCCGCGATTTGGTGGCTGGCCCCCCCTCCCCCCTGGCTGGGCCGGGGTGGGGTGGGGGGGACTTGCTACCAGCCCTCTGACGTCACCCCCTATCTATAGAGGGGGGATAGTAGTAGTGGTAGGGGGGTGGTGTGTGTGTGTATGTGTGTGTGTGTGTGTGTTGTGTGTGTGTGTGTGTGTGTGGTGTGATGTGTGTGTGTGTGTGTACCTGGCCGTGAGGGTAACTTGGGAACACGAAGCGTCGGTTATTATCTCTCTCTCTCTCTCTCTCTCTCTCTCTCTCTCTCTCTCTCTCTCGTTGTGTGGCGAGGTCTTCATACCACCTGTGGTATACAGATGGGACAGTAGTACACCACGAGGCACGGACCCTCCCTCTCCTCAAGGCACGGACCATCCCTCTCCTCCTCAAGGCACGGACCATCCCTCTCCTCCTCAAGGCACGGACCCTCCCTCTCCTCAAGGCACGGACCATCCCTCTCCTCCTCAAGGCACGTACCATCCCTCTCCTCAAGGCACGGACCATCCCTCTCCTCAAGGCACGGACCCTCCCTCTCCTCAAGGCACGGACCATCCCTCTCCTCCTCAAGGCACGGACCATCCCTCTCTTCAAGGCACGGACCATCCCTCTCCTCAAGGCACGGACCATCCCTCTCCTCAAGACACGGACCATCCCTCTCCCCAAAGCACGGACCATCTCTCTCCTCAAGGCACGGACCATCCCTCTCCTCAAGGCACAGTCCATCTCTCTCCTCAAGGCACGGACCATCCCTCTCCTCAAGGCACGGACCATCCCTCTCTTCAAGGCACGGACCATCCCTCTCCTCAAGGCACGGACCATCCCTCTCTTCAAGGCACGGACCATCCCTCTCCTCCTCAAGGCACGGACCATCCCTCTCTTCAAGGCACGGACCATCCCTCTCCTCAAGGCACGGACCATCCCTCTCCTCAAGGCACGGACCATCCCTCTCTTCAAGGCACGGACCATCCCTCTCCTCAAGACACGGACCATCCCTCTCCCCAAAGCACGGACCATCTCTCTCCTCAAGGCACGGACCATCCCTCTCAAGGCACGGACCATCTCTCTCCTCAAGGCACGGACCATCCCTCTCCTCAAGACACGGACCATCCCTCTCCCCAAAGCACGGACCATCTCTCTCCTCAAGGCACGGACCATCCCTCTCCTCAAGGCACGGACCATCTCTCTCCTCAAGGCACGGACCATCCCTCTCCTCAAGACACGGACCATCCCTCTCCTCAAGGCACGGACCATCTCTCTCCTCAAGGCACGGACCATCCCTCTCCTCAAGACACGGACCATCCCTCTCCCCAAAGCACGGACCATCTCTCTCCTCAAGGCACGGACCATCTCTCTCCTCAAGGCACGGACCATCTCTCTCCTCAAGGCACGGACCATCCCTCTCCTCAAGGCACGGACCATCCCTCTCCTCAAGACACGTACCATCCCTCTCCTCAAGGCACGGACCATCCCTCTCCTCAAGACACGTACCATCCCTCTCCTCAAGGCACGGACCATCTCTCTCCTCAAGGCACGGACCATCCCTCTCAAGACACGTACCATCCCTCTCCTCAAGGCACGGACCTTCCCTCTCCTCAAGGCACGGACCATCCCTCCCTCTCCTCAAGGCACGGACCATCCCTCCCTCTCCTCAAGGCACGGACCATCCCTCCCTCTCCTCAAGGCACGGACCATCCCTCTCTTCAAGGCACGGACCATCCCTCTCCTCAAGGCACGGACCATTATTCTCCTCAAGGCACGGACCATCCCTCTCCTCAAGGCACGGACCATCCCTCTCCTCAAGGCACGGACCATCCCTCTCCTCAAGGCACGGACCATCTCTCTCCTCAAGGCACGGACCATCCCTCTCTTCAAAAGCACGGACCATCCCTCTCTTCACCCACCTCTCCCTACGGCTCAACATCAGGCGTGCTTTTCCGGCAGGGAGGCGAGACGCTGTCATGGGAAGGGACAAAAAAAAAAAAGAAAAAAGAAAAAAAAAAAAGGATTTTTAAGATTAGATTTGAAAATCTATTTTGCTATCTTGTGAGACGCGTGTTGACGGGTCACAGATGGTCTTCACGTACTGGTCCACTCTGGATTGAACTGTGTTGTCAGTATAACCATGGCATTGACATTAGAATGGTCTACATTTGTACAGTTGGTAGAAATTATTACCTACCTTACCATCTACATCTTCCTCTAAATTTCCTAGTTATTTCTGGCTAGTTATTTCCTAGTTATTTCCTAGTTATTTCTGGCTAGTTATTTCCTAGTTATTTCGGGTCGTTCCACTACGAAGGAGTTTTTCTTATGTTGTCCAATCTATTGATTTAGAATTGTGGAAGCTTGCCCTCAGGCTTGGAGACTGTGTTCTTGTAGAGAGTAATTCATATTTTCTGAATAGATTTATTCAGTGTGTGACCAAATGAGCTACGTGGCTCTTCTCTGGATGTGTTCTAATTTACCTTCGTGTTTTTATAAGACGTGGTGGCAGGAGTCCAAATTCAGTGTGACCTGGGCATTGTCATGAGTCCACACTGTGTATCCTCCTAACTGTATCTTTGCTGTATTAAAGTGTCTGGCCCTGAAATCTGGCTGTATCTTTGCTGTATTAAAGTGTCTGGTCTTGAAATCTGGCTGTATCTTTGTTGTATTAAAGTGTCTGGCCCTGAAATCTAACTATCTTTGCTGTATTAAAGTGTCTGGCCCTGAAATCTAACTGTATCTTTGCTGTATTAAAGTGTCAGGCCCTGAGATCTGGCTGTATCTTTGCTGTATTAAAGTGTCTGGCCCTGAAATCTAACTGTATCTTTGCTGTATTAAAGTGTCTGGCCCTGAAATCTAACTATCTTTGCTGTATTAAAGTGTCTGGCCCTGAAATCTGGCTGTATCTTTGCTGTATTAAAGTGTCTGGCCCTGAAATCTAACTGTATCTTTGCTGTATTAAAGTGTCTGGCCCTGAAATCTGGCTGTATCTTTGCTGTATTAAAGTGTCTGGCCCTGAAATCTAACTGTATCTTTGCTGTAGTGTATGATGTACGCAAGTCTTTGGGATGATGGTGGAGTGGGAGCTGCTGGAGGAGTGGTACAGATGTGTGGTCGTGTGGGAAGGGTTGTTGATGGTGTGTGGGGTGTGTGTGTGGGTGTGTGTGGGGGGGAACAGTTGCCTTCAACATATCTGCCTGGCTGGTTACCACGCATATTAGAGCGTGGATGGTTTTGCATCACTCTCGAGCCAGGTGGATGGTGGAGGTGGCAGGTGGGTGCTGGTGGGTGGAGCCAGGTGGGTACTGTGGTGGGTGGAGACATGTGGGTTATGGTGGTCATAGCTTGAGGCAGGTGGGTGGTGGTGGATGGTGGAACTAAGTGGGTGGAGTTAGGCGGCGGGTGGAAGCAGGTGGGGTGGAAGCAGTGGTTGGTGGAGGTATCTGGGTGGATGACGGGGTGGAGTCACACACACACACACACACACACACACCTGGCGTGTGGCACACCTGCAGGCCAGGTGTGTGTGGAGCACGTCAATATGACCTCCCCTCCCCCCTAGACCACATGGTCCTCGCCCATACGTTACTCCCTCCCCCACACCCCCACACCCCCACACCCCCACATCCCCACATCCCCACACCCCACATCCCCACATCCACAGGAACCAGCACCATTCCGTCACGTACATATATGTATTTATATATATATATTTTTTTTTATGTTAGTGAGACGATACGGGAAATTAAACACCTTGATCAAGGCCGTTTCATTAACGATATATATATATATATATATATATATATATATATATATATATATATATATATATATATATATATATATATTATTTTTTTTCATACTATTCGCCATTTCCCGCGATAGCGAGGTAGCGTTAAGAACAGAGGACTGGGCCTCTGAGGGAATGTCCTCACCTGGCCCCCTTCTCTGTTCCTTCTTTTTTGGAAAATTAAAAAAAAAGAAGAAAGAAACGAGAGGGGAGGATTTCCAGCCCCCCGCTCCCTCCCCTTTTAGTCGCCTTCTACGACACGCAGGGAATACGTGGAAAGTATTCTTTCTCCCCTATCCCCAGGGATTATATATATATATATATATATATATATATATATATATATATATATATATATATATATATATATATATATATATATATATATATATATATATTGGAAAGGATCACAATGTTGCGCGTGATCAAGATATTCCTATGAGTCCACGGAGAAAATGAAACACGAAAAGTTCCCAAGTGCACTTTCGTGTAATAATCACATCATCAGGGGAGACACAAGAGAGAAATATAACAGTTAGTTGATATACATCGAAGAGACGAAGCTAGGACGCCATTTGGTAAACATGTGATTGTCCAAGACAGACAACGAGCGTTCATAAACTTATCATTTTACAAATTTTATCAACAATAAAGTTATCTAATTTGTATAGACCATCACTAATATTAAGATTACAATTCTCTGTGTTTTTGATAATAGAAGATTCAATGATATTTCTCGTGGTAATAGAGTTAAGAGTTAATAACTCAGATGGCATTACTCCAGTCAGTACAATGATAATAGTTTTTAACGTGATTAACCAAGGCATTTGATGCTTGTCCCGTTCTTATATTATATGTATGTTGCTTAAGTCTAACAGAAAGATCCTTACCAGTCTGACCAACATAAAACTTATGGAAAGTGTCTCCCAAACTGTGGCTTGATGATGTCTTCTCTGTTTTGAGATTCTGCTGCCAGATCTACAGCGTCAGATACATACAGCGTTATACAGTAATGTATTATTATTGTATTTGTAAGGTAGTTAACCTGGTCTTTTAAGTATACCAGAGACTAGATGAATCTTCTTCTTCTTCTTCTGCTTCGTCTTCTTCTCCTTCGTTTTCTTCGTCTTCTTCTTCGTCTTCTTCTTCGTCTTCTTCTTCTTCTTCTTCCTCTTCTTCTCCTTCGTTTTCTTCGTCTTCTTCTCCTTCGTTTTTTTCTCCTTCGTTTTCTTCGTCTTCTTCTTCTTCTTCTTCTCCTTCGTTTTCTTCGTCTTCTTCTTCCTCTTCTTCTTCGTCTTCTTCTTCTTCTTCTTCCTCTTCTTCTCCTTCGTTTTCTTCGTCTTCTTCTCCTTCGTTTTTTTCTCCTTCGTTTTCTTCGTCTTCTTCTTCCTCTTCTTCTTCTTCTTCGTCTTCTTCTTCTTCTTCCTCTTCTTCTCCTTCGTTTTCCTCGTCTTCTTCTCCTTCGTTTTCTTCGTCGTCTTCTCCTTCGTTTTCTTCTTCTCCTTCTTCTTCGTCTTCGTCGTCGTCGTCTTCGTCTTCGTCATCACTATGCCTGGCATAGCTTCCATTCTTGGTCCTGCCGGCTCCCGTGGCCGGAGGGGGTTGGGGGGTTGATGGGGAGGTTGTGATGGGGGAAGGGGTTTAGGGTGGGGGTTGGGGTGGGGCATTCCTCCTCCTCCTCTGGCCTGCCCTGACCTCGTCCATGGAGACAGAGGAATGTAGCCCAAGTGTTCGCGTGTACTGGGCTGACTTCCTTGCCGCTGTGTGTGGGGAGGGAGTGACATTACCGCTCTTCTGCACCCACACCCACACCCCCACATCCCCACACCCACACACCCCCCACACCCACACACCCCCCTCAGCTGGACGCTACCCCCTCCCCCCTCCACTCTGTATCCTCACCATTTCCCATTGCTTCAGCAACACACACACACACACACACACACACACACACACACACACACACACACACACACACACACACACAGCAGGTCGGGACAGTTCACGTAGAACATAAGTAATGCTAGAAGAACATCATGTTATCACACGTTGATCGAAGAACAACGTGTTCTTAGCACGTTGATCGTAGAACAACGTGTTCTTCGTCCATGTTGAACGTAGAACAACGTGTTCCTTGGCACGTTGAACGGAGAAGAAGGTGTTCCTCGTCCATGTTGAACGTAGAACATGGTGTTCTTCCGGTAACTCACGCCCGCCCTCCCTCCTTCATGAACTGTTCACAATGTTCTAATTCTCAGGTTTTGTGTCGCAGAGGATTAATGACGTCACGGAGGAAGGCAGGAAGGAAGATCCAGTCTGAACCAGAGAGAGGGTCGCGTCGCATCGCGTCGCATCGCGTCGTCGCAAGAAGGTCGCGTCGCATCGCGTCGTCGCAAGAGGGTCGCGTCGCATCGCGTCGCATCGCGTCGTCGTAAGAGGGTCGCGTCGCATCGCCTCGTCGCAAGAGGGTCGCGTCGCATCGCGTCGCATCGCGTCGTCGCAAGAGGGTCGCGTCGCATCGCGTCGTCGCAAGAGGGTCGCGTCGCATCGCGTCGTCGTAAGAGGGTCGCGTCGCATCGCGTCGTCGCAAGAGGGTCGCGTCGCATCGCGTCGCATCGCGTCGTCGTAAGAGGGTCGCGTCGCATCGCGTCGTCGCAAGAGGGTCGCGTCGCATCGCGTCGCATCGCGTCGTCGCGATGAAGTACGATTTGTTGTCAAGGCCGGGTCGTCTTGCGTTCGTGGGGGGGGGTTAGCTACGACCCCTTGAGGGGGGGCAGGGCAGGGGTAGCTACCACCCCCTTTGAGGGCGGTGGTGTTCGGGTCCTGTTGGTGTTGGAGAGAGAGAGAGAGAGAAAGAGAGAGAGAGAGAGAGAGAGAGGGGGCGCTGGCCGGGTGTGTGTGTGTGTGTGTGTGTGGTATGTTGGCGCTTCCCTCCCACACGTTGGCGCCACTGAGGGAGCCGCCGCCACAACCCCCACCCCCCCCCTCTCTCTCTCTCTCTCTCTCTCTCTCTCTCTCTCTCTCTCTCTCTCTCTCTCTCTCTCTCTCTCTCCTGATGCTGGGAGGAGAGGAGGAGGAGGTCGGCTGGTGTTGAAGCTGGCCCGATTCACACGATTCCCGAAGGCCTCATGTCACACACACACACCCACACACCCGCACCGCCTCCTCCCTCCCTCTCCCTCCTTCTTCGTCTTCCCCACGACGCCCACACGCTCCAAAACCTCCCTCCCCCACCCCCCTCCCCTTGGTGGGGGCTCCCGTAGGGGGAGAAGGAGGGGGGTGGAACCCCCCCCCCCCCCCCCCCCCATCCCGCGCCTCCCATCACTGACAGTCCGTTGGCTTTGGGAACTTGTGAACGGAAATACCGAGAGGGTTTTTCTTGCTGGCCCTCCCTCCTCGGGACGCCTTTGCGCTCCCGCCGCCCGCCGCCCGCCGCCAGGGGCCTGGGCCGCCTTCCCCCACCAGGAGGAGAATATTGGGTCATTCCAGCCTCCAGTCTTGCCCTCCGGCCTAGCCAGGCTAATGAGATGCATGAGATTAAGAGAGATATGTGTACGTGTGTGTGTGTGGCGTGGTCGGGTACGGGGGCGCGTTGGTCGCCCCGGACTGCTCCAGCATCCGGCAATTTCATCTTCCGGGGGATGATGATGATGCCCTTCGGTAAACAAAGCTGGTAGGGCACCTCCGTCGTCGCTGCCCCCGCCACACCTGACCCAGAGGCCAGCCGGCCACGTGTGGACTTACGCTCGGGGGTCAGGCTCTTCACGTGGTGGTCAGGTGTGTGGCAAAGGTGGGGGGGGGGGGGGAAAGGGCGGGTCATCACCGCTGGGAAGCGAGTGGATGGACAAGGCAGGTGTGGAACACAAGGTAGGTGTGGAACACGAGCAGAAAGTACGAGACAGCAGGTGTGGAGCACAGTGCAGGTGTGGAGCACAAGGCAGGTGTGGAACACAAGGCAGGTGTGGAGCACAATGCAGGTGTGGAGCACAAGGCAGGTGTGGAACACAGTGCAGGTGTGGAGCACAGTGCAGGTGTGGAGCACAGTGCAGGTGTGTCACGCTCGGCTTCATGAATATTTGGAATTCACTTAGTTTCCGGTGATGATGGCGTGAAACACCTGCTCCTCTCGTACCGGATAACTGACTCACTAGGTGACTCACTCACTCACCAGTGACTCACTCACTCACCAGTGACTCACTCACGAATAATGTTACAGTCACCAGGTCATGAGTCACGGAATAATGTCACAGTCACCAGGTCATGAGTCACGGAATAATGTCACAGTCACCAGGTCATGAGTCACGGAATAATGTCACAGTCACCAGGTCATGAGTCACGGAATAATGTCACAGTCACCAGGTCATGAGTCACGGAACGTTAGTCACCAGGTCATGAGTCACGCATGCATGGTGGGTGAATTACCAGGTGGTCAGGTCGGCCACTCGGTAAGCAACAGTGGACTGCGCCACGCACACGACGTTTTCCATTGTAGCACACAGGATTTAGAAAATGGAATAAGACTCAGGGAGCGTGTCGCTTGGGTCCTTATGAGTCTTGTCTTGTTTGCGAGGTAGCGCAAGGAAACAGACGAAAGAAAAGGCCCAACCCACACCCATACACATGTATATACATACGTCCACACACGCAAATATACACACCTACACAGCTTTCCATGGTTCACCCCAGACGCTTCACATGCCCTGATTCAATCCACTGACAGCACGTCAACCCCGGTATACCACATCGATCCAATTCACTCTATTCCTTGCCCTCCTTTCACCCTCCTGCATGTTCAGGCCCCGATCACACAAAATCTTTTTCACTCCATCTTTCCACCTCCAATTTGGTCTCCCTCTTCTCCTCGTTCCCTCCACCTCCGACACATATATCCTCTTGGTCAATCTTTCCTCACTCATTCTCTCCATGTGCCCAAACCATTTCAAAACACCCTCTTCTGCTCTCTCAACCACGCTCTTTTTATTTCCACACATCTCTCTTACCCTTACATTACTTACTCGATCAAACCACCTCACACCACACATTGTCCTCAAACATCTCATTTCCAGCACATCCATCCTCCTGCGCACCACTCTATCCATAGCCCACGCCTCGCAACCATACAACATTGTTGGAACCACTATTCCTTCAAACATACCTATTTTTGCTTTCCGAGATAATGTTCTCGACTTCCACACATTCTTCAAGGCTCCCAGAATTTTCGCCCCCTCCCCCACCCTATGATCCACTTCCGCTTCCATGGTTCCATCCGCTGCCAGATCCACTCCCAGATATCTAAAACACTTCACTTCCTCCAGTTTTTCTCCATTCAAACTCACCTCCCAATTGACTTGACCCTCAACCCTACTGTACCTAATAACCTTGCTCTTATTCACATTTACTCTTAACTTTCTTCTTTCACACACTTTACCAAACTCAGTCACCAGCTTCTGCAGTTTCTCACATGAATCAGCCACCAGCGCTGTATCATCAGCGAACAACAACTGACTCACTTCCCAAGCTCTCTCATCCCAAACAGACTTCATACTTGCCCCTCTTTCCAAAACTCTTGCATTCACCTCCCTAACAACCCCATCCATAAACAAATTAAACAACCATGGAGACATCACACACCCCTGCCGCAAAGTAGAGGATGTGTGGATCAGGTGTTTGCTTTGAAGAATGTATGTGAGAAATACTTAGAAAAGCAAATGGATTTGTATGTAGCATTTATGGATCTGGAGAAGGCATATGATAGAGTTGATAGAGATGCTCTGTGGAAGGTATTAAGAATATATGGTGTGGGAGGCAAGTTGTTAGAAGCAGTGAAAAGTTTTTATCGAGGATGTAAGGCATGTGTACGTGTAGGAAGATATATATATATATATATATATATATATATATATATATATATATATATATATATATATATATATTCCTATGAGTCCACGGGGGAAAATGAAGCACGATAAGTTCCCAAGTGCACTTTCGTGTAATGATCATATCATCAGGGGAGACACAAGAGAGAAATATAAGTCGGTTGATATACATCGAGGAGACGAAGCTAGGACGCCATTTGGTACACACACACACACACACATATATATATATATATATATATATATATATATTCCTGTGAATCTCGGTGGCTGTGATGATCAGGGGTAACTCAAACAACGTCACTTAACTACTCGTAGCAGCTGAGGTCGGTCGACCGGGCGCATTTGTAACGATTTAATCACATTGTACCAATATGGTGGCGGATGTGGTCTCCATCCACGCCTGATGGTGGGTGACGAGTGTTCGCTGGGTGGGTGAGTGGGTCGCTGATTGACGAGTGTTCGCTGGATGGGTGGGTCGCTGGCTGGCGAGTGTTCGCTGGGTGGGTAGGGTCGCTGGCTGGCGAGTGTTCGCTGGATGGGTGAGTGGGTCGCTGGTTAGCGAGTGTTCGCTGGATGGGTGGGTCGCTGGCTGGCGAGTTCGCTGGATGGGTGAGTGGGTCGCTGATTGATGAGTGTTCGCTGGATGGGTGAGTGGGTCGCTGGTTAGCGAGTGTTCGCTGGATGGGTGGGTCGCTGGCTGGCGAGTTCGCTGGATGGGTGAATGGGTCGCTTATTGGTAAGTGTTCGCTGGGTGGGTGGGTCGCTGATTGACGAGTGTTCACTGGGTGGATGGGTTTGGTCGCTGGCTGGCGAGTGTTCGCTGGATGGGTGAGTGGGTCGCTGGCTGGCGAGTGTTCGCTGGATGGTTTGGTCGCTGGCTGGCTGAGGACGACATGTGTGGGCACAGCGGTCTGAGCCAGCGAGGAAAATCCTGGCGACGAACTCTCAGTCACCAGGGAGGCTGGAGGGTAAACAGACGTCACCAGTGTGTTTGGCTGAAGAGTCGATGCAGATCTCTGCTTCTGCTGCTGGTGCTGCTGGTGGTGGTCGTGTGAGGTTTCCATAGAGTATTTTTCATCGCTGTGTTTCCCCCTACCATCATGTGTGTTAATTACATGATCTGCCAGATCGACCTGGCCCCTGGCAGCCATTGACGTATCGGTCGCTAGGTTTTGTGAGTCACGAAAGGTGTTACAGTCGTATGAGGTCTGCCCTCATGCCTCACAGTAGGGTCCATGGTCCCTGGATGTCGTATGAGGTCTTCCATCATGGCTCACAGTAGGGTCCGTGGTCCCTGGATGTCGTATGAGGTCTTCCATCATGGCTCACAGTAGGGTCCGTGGTCCCTGGATGTCCTGTGAGGTCTTCCCTCATGCCTCACAGTAGGGTCCGTGCCTCACAGTAGGGTCCGTGGTCCCTGGGTGTCGTGTCATGGCTGTGGTAAACACTGGTGTCATGGCCTCGTTCGGCCAGGCCCAGGTCGTGTGTGTGTGGCACGGGCGGCGGCTGCTGGGGTCCCCTGTGGTGCCATGACCCAGCGTGCCACAGGGCAGGTTGCCAGTGCCATCCTGCAGGTGCGGGATGGTGTTCCCCACTCATGGCGTTGCAAGGGGTTCGACTCCCGCGGTGTGATGCCTTGGCATTTTGACCTGACCTTAAGGGCCGTCATTCTCAAGGGTCGTACCCTTCATTTTTAAAGAATTTGATGCATTTTTGTTTATGTTCATGGCTCCAGGTATGGAGAAAAGTCCACATTAAGGCCTGGCCTTAATTGAAATATAGAGAAAATTACGAAAGGGGGAAAAGGAAAGACAAGGAAAAGTATTTACGAATTTTGGAGTAAGTGAAAAACCTGTCTTTCTAAATGTGTCAGGTCATAGCTATTGGGAAAGGCATGGGAAGGTAGAGAGTTCCAAAGCTTCGACGTGAAGGGAAAGAAGCAGGTATCAAAACGGCCCACCCTTGAGTTGCCGACGGCCACACAGTAATCATGTGACGCACCAGCTTGCAGAGTATTGCGTGGTCTAGCTAGTGGTGGGGGGCACACAGGCAGCCAGCTCTCGGGAACAAAAACCAATGCAGTTACCTATAGAAGAGGGAAAGTGAACCAACATTGCGGCGTAGAGCAAGGGGGTCAAGTTTGGAAGTTAGCCTGGGAGAGTTAACAAGTCGGACCGCTTTCGACCACAACCACCCCAGATGTGAGAGCAGTACTCCATACAAGGTCGAATTAGTCCTTTGTATATACGGAACAACTGTTTAGAAGTTGCTCAATTGATAATGTTCTCTTATTGTCTTTATAAATTTATCTCTTCTTCATAATTCTCTCTCTCTCTCTCTCTCTCTCTCTCTCTCTCTCTCTCTCTCTCTCTCTCTCTCTCTCTCTCATTGTGGCTGTCGAGTTCCACTCTTCAACCCAGTTGCTGTCTCATTGCCTCACACACACACACACACACACCTGGCGGCGCGTCAACTCCCACGACTTGTTCTTCGTCACTCTAGATTTTTCCCGACGCTGGCCAGTCCTTCCCCCATGACGGAGTCTGGTCGTATGTATTACTCTCTCTCTCTCTCTCTCTCTCTCTCTCTCTCTCTCTCTCTCTCTCTCTCTCTCTCTCTCTCTCTCTCTCTCTCGCTCTCTCTCTCGCTCTCTCTCTGTGTTCGTGTCATTAAGTGAATGGAATATATATATATATATATATATATATATATATATATATATATATATATATATATTATTATTATTTTTATTATACTTTGTCGCTGTCTCCCGCGTTTCCGAGGTAGCGCAAGGAAACAGACGAAAGAAATGGCCCAACCCCCCCCCCCCATACACATGTATATACATACGTCCACACACGCAAATATACATACCTACACAGCTTTCCATGGTTTACCCCAGACGCTTCACATGCCTTGATTCAGTCCACTGACAGCACGTCAACCCCGGTATACCACATCGCTCCAATTCACTCTATTCCTTGCCCTCATTTCACCCTCCTGCATGTTCAGGCCCCAATCACTCAAAATCTTTTTCACTCCATCTTTCCACCTCCAATTTGGTCTCCCTCTTCTCCTTGCTCCCTCCACCTCCGACACATATATCCTCTTGGTCAATCTTTCCTCACTCATCCTCTCCATGTGCCCAAACCACTTCAAAACACCCTCTTCTGCTCTCTCAACCACGCTCTTTTTATTTCCACACATCTCTCTTACCCTTACGTTACTCACTCGATCAAACCACCTCACACCACACATTGTCCTCAAACATCTCATTTCCAGCACATCCATCCTCCTGCGCACAACTCTATCCATAGCCCACGCCTCGCAACCATACAACATTGTTGGAACCACTATTCCTTCAAACATACCCATTTTTGCTTTCCGAGATAATGTTCTCGACTTCCACACATTCTTCAAGGCCCCCAGAATTTTCGCCCCCTCCCCCACCCTATGATCCACTTCCGCTTCCATGGTTCCATCCGCTGCCAGATCCACTCCCAGATATCTAAAACACTTCACTTCCTCCAGTTTTTCTCCATTCAAACTCACCTCCCAATTGACTTGACCCTCAACCCTACTGTACCTAATAACCTTGCTCTTATTCACATTTACTCTTAACTTTCTTCTTCCACACACTTTACCAAACTCAGTCACCAGCTTCTGCAGTTTCACACATGAATCAGCCACCAGCGCTGTATCATCAGCGAACAACAACTGACTCACTTCCCAAGCTCTTTCATCACCAACAGACTTCATACTTATATATATATATATATATATATATATATATATATATATATATAGTGGCAGTACTGCCACCGCCATGGTCATTTCATGTACGTGTGTGTCAATGTTGACAACGCCTCTCACGACCCGTCGTCAGCCAGGACCACCTCCCTCGCCAGCGACCGACTCTGCCAGCGAACAGCGGAGGCTGGGCCTCGCGTCGCCCTTGTAGAAGGAATGTCAGTGTTGATGCTCCGGTAACACGCCCACATCACCCACCATGTCATAGGCTGAGTTAAGGAGGGGTGGGGGAGGATGGAGGATCAGGATGGCCCCATCCTGGTTTCGAGGTCCACGAAAGGAAATGGTT
Organism: Panulirus ornatus; assembly: GCF_036320965.1. Classification (NCBI taxonomy): domain Eukaryota; kingdom Metazoa; phylum Arthropoda; class Malacostraca; order Decapoda; family Palinuridae; genus Panulirus; species Panulirus ornatus. The sequence goes on along the minus strand of NC_092289.1, from coordinate 5,293,999 downwards.
TAGTACGTGGTAGAAATCGTGGAAGAATGAAAAAGGGAAGGTTTGACATTACCGTAGAGTGTGAGAGGAATGCTCTGTGTTTTTTGGGGTGGATGTGTTGATTCCCTGTGGCTGACGAGGATAGGTCCAGGATGGGGGGAGGGTCGTCTCCTGCCTGGTTGGGGTGGCTGTGTTGGGCGGGGTAGGGGGAGGTGGAGGAGAGAGTTAACATGGTTGAGGGCCGCGTGGCAACCAGGTGGGGGTCAGAAGGAAGCGCGAGGGGAAAGAGAGAGAAGAGAGAGAGAGAGAGAGAGAGAGAGAGAGAGAGAGAGAGAGAGAGAGAGAGAGAGAGAGAGAGAGACTGTCTGTGTGTAACAAAGAGTGAGTGAGGGAGGGAGTGTGAGGGAGGTTGGGTGAGCCGGGTTGTGACACAGGAGGCGGCGGGAGGAACAAGGTTGGAGGGCAGGAGGGAGGAAGGGAGGGAGGGCAGGAGGGAGGGATGGAGGGAGGGAGGGCACCTGCAGCTGACCTTGAGGACCCGGCCAGCTAAGGTAATGATAGGTCAAGTGCACGTCTCTTGCGCAACCTGGCCCATTGAGGAATTTCCTTCTCAGGAGCTCCTGCTGCTGCTGGCCTGTGTGTGTGTGTTGGTGGAGGAGGCGCCTCCCGCTGCCTCCCGTGGCAAGACAGTGTCTTCTCGGGCCCAGGCCCTTAGAGCCTAAGTATCTGTGCTCCTCCAGCCACACACACGACCCTCGAGGCTCACGGGGGCATGAGGCGCGGTGTGTGTGTGCGACGCGGGAGGGACGCGGGGTTGTGTTGTCCTTCGCCATTCGTCGTGGAGCGGTGGCAGGTGTTGTGTAGGTACGGTGGGCAGGTGTTGCGCGGTGGCACCGCTGCCGCCAGGTGAGGTGAGGAGGGGCGCCGCCGCCGCCAGGAGCATGATGAGGGGCGGTTATATAAACAAGTGTCACCCACAGTGTGCCCGGCCGGCCACATCTTGCACAAGAAGGCAGCCTCCGGCCGCCCCTGGCCTTGAACGCTCCTCCGCCCAGCCATGACACCGGCAGCGCTCGTGTGTGTGTGTGTGTGTGTGTGTGTGTGTGTTTCATTTTCTCTGGAAGACCGCCGGTGAAGACCGCGGGAGGTGGTTCGCCCACTGGGCCGCCGCGGGGGCTTGTTGGCAGTGACGAAACGACCACCACACTGGCTCCCCCCAACACGGAGGTAGCGAGGTGACGACCTGCGAGGTGCTGGCCAGACAAAGACGACCTCCTCCCCAAAACACATCTTGTATTGCCAGTCTCTGTGTCGTGACACTGGCTTGTGTTGCTTTCCCCTCCTCCTCCTCCACCTTCCCTTCCTCACCTCCACGTTCCTCACGCCTGGCCCGGCCTGGCAGGTGTTGCGTTGTGTTGCTCTGGGTCTACGAGAGGAACTTGGTTTGTGCCTGCCATGCTGTGGGTTGTGGGCGGGCAGGTGGAGGTGGTGGAGGTGGAGGAGGTGGAGGGAACTTAGAGAAAGAGGTTTCGAGGGCCCCCCCCCCGTCTGTGGCTGGCGCTGTGGGTGGGTGGGTGTTGTGGGGGAGCTAGGGCGTGTCCGAGGAAGGTTGGGTGGGTGGGGGGGAAAGTGAGGGACGCCTCTCCCACGGTGTGGGGGTGTGGGGGCGGTGGAGGAAGCACTGAAGGAGGACTAAGAATGTATGATGTGAGGAGGAGCGTGTGTGGTGTGGCATGTCCTGTTGTTGCACCATACTGATCTTCCTCCTCCGCCTGCCGCCCACTCATCCTCCCGCCGCCCACACCCTGTCACGGCCCGCCCGCCCACCCACCCACCCGCCCCTCTTGCTACACCGACCTAGACGCCCACCGTCAAGCCCACCCGCCACCTTCACAGTTGCCCCCCACCGCCTAACCCACCTTGCCAGCCACCCATCACACACCCAGAGGCCACCCACCATACTCTCTACCTTGATGGCCCACCCGCCACCTGGCCGACCAGACTAGCCCGCCCACCTCCTTCCCCACTCCCCTCCACACCCACCTACCATCTCACCCACCTACCATATTACCCACCTACGCCCTCCTTCATTGGTTCCATTCTCCACCCTGCAGTACTCCACCCCTCCACCCTTACCCTGACATGCTCCGCCCCTCCACCCTGCTACACTTCACCCCTCCCCCCTGCTATACTTCACCCCTCCACCTTGCCATACTTCACCCCTCCACCTTGCCATACTTCACCCCTCCACCTTGCCATACTTCACCCCTCCAACCTGGGCCACGCTGCTGTGTCCACCCTCACCTGCTATTGCAATACATATGCTAGGAGAGGGAGGGGAAAAGGGGGTAGGGGGAGCGGAGGGGGGAAGGTGACGGAGGTAGGGGGAGCAGCTGGGGAGGGTGACGGAGGTAGGGGGAGCGGAGGGGGAGGGTGACGGAGGTAGGGGGAGCGGAGGGGGAGGGTGACGGAGGTAGGGGGAGCGGAGGGGTAGGGGGAGCGGAGGGGGAGGGGGACGGAGGTAGGGGGAGCGGAGGGGGAGGGTGACGGAGGTAGGGGGAGCGGAGGGGGAGGGTGACGGAGGTAGGGGGAGCGGAGGGGGAGGGGGACGGAGGTAGGGGGAGCGGAGGGGGAGGGGGACGGAGGTAGGGGGAGCGGAGGGGGAGGGTGACGGAGGTAGGGGGAGCGGAGGGGGAGGGTGACGGAGGTAGGGGGAGCGGAGGGGGAGGGGGACGGAGGTAGGGGAGCGGAGGGGGAGGGGGACGGAGGTAGGGGAGCGGAGGGGGAGGGTGACGGAGGTAGGGGGAGCGGAGGGGGAGGGGGACGGAGGTAGGGGGAGCGGAGGGGGAGGGTGACGGAGGTAGGGGGAGCGGAGGGGGAGGGTGACGGAGGTAGGGGGAGGGTGACGGAGGTAGGGGGACCGGAGGGGGAGGGGGACGGAGGTAGGGGGAGCGGAGGGGGAGGGTGACGGAGGTAGGGGGAGCGGAGGGGTAGGGGGAGCGGAGGGGGAGGGTGACGGAGGTAGGGGGAGCGGAGGGGGAGGGTGACGGAGGTAGGGGGAGCGGAGGGGGAGGGTGACGGAGGTAGGGGGAGCGGAGGGGGAGGGTGACGGAGGTAGGGGGAGCGGAGGGGGAGGGGGACGGAGGTAGGGGGAGCGGAGGGGGAGGGGGACGGAGGTAGGGGGAGCGGAGGGGGAGGGTGACGGAGGTAGGGGGAGCGGAGGGGGAGGGTGACGGAGGTAGGGGGAGCGGAGGAGGAGGGTGACGGAGGTAGGGGGAACGGAGGGGGAGGGGGACGGAGGTAGGGGGAGCAGAGGGGGAGGGGGACGGAGGTAGGGGGAGCAGAGGGGGAGGGGGACGGAGGTAGGGGAGCGGAGGGGGAGGGTGACGGAGGTAGGGGGAGCGGAGGGGGAGGGTGACGGAGGTAGGGGGAGGGTGACGGAGGTAAGGGGGTAATTTTCTGAAAAGCGAGACGTGTTTTTGGAAGTGTGTGCCCCCCACACACCCACCCCAGTGGTGTTGGCAGAAGGTTAGACCAGCCTCCCCAGGGGCGTGTCCTGGGAACCAGCCAGGTGAGGATAGCCGGGCGAGGATAGCCGGGCCTGGATAGCCAGGCGAGGATAGCCGGGCCTGGATAGCCAGACGAGGATAGCAGGACGAGGATAGTCAGACGAGGATAGTAGGATGAGGATAGCCAGGCGAGGATAGCAGGGCCAGGATAGCCAGACGAGGATAGCAGGACGAGGATAGCCAGACGAGGATAGTAGGATGAGGACAGCCAGACGAGGATAGCAGGACGAGGATAGCCAGGCGAGGATAGTAGGATGAGGACAGCCAGACGAGGATAGCAGGACGAGGATAGCCAGGCGAGGATAGTAGGATGAGGATAGCCAGACGAGGATAGCAGGACGAGGATAGCCAGGCGAGGATAGTAGGATGCGGATAGCCAGGCGAGGATAGCAGAACGAGGATAGCCAGGCGAGGATAGTAGGATGAGGATAGCCAGGCGAGGATAGTAGGATGAGGATAGCCAGGCGAGGATAGCAGGGCCAGGATAGCCAGACGAGGATAGCAGGACGAGGATAGCCAGACGAGGATAGCAGAACGAGGATAGCCAGGCGAGGATAGTAGGATGAGGACAGCCAGACGAGGATAGCAGGACGAGGATAGCCAGGCGAGGATACTAGGATGAGGATAGCCAGACGAGGATAGCAGGACGAGGATAGCCAGGCGAGGATAGTAGGATGCGGATAGCCAGGCGAGGATAGCAGAACGAGGATAGCCAGGCGAGGATAGTAGGATGAGGATAGCCAGACGAGGATAGCAGGACGAGGATAGCCAGACGAGGATAGCAGGACGAGGATAGCCAGGCGAGGATAGTAGGATGAGGATAGCCAGACGAGGATAGCAGGACGAGGATAGCCAGGCGAGGATAGTAGGATGAGGATAGCCAGGCGAGGATAGCAGGGCCAGGATAGCCAGACGAGGATAGCAGGACGAGGATAGCCAGACGAGGATAGCAGAACGAGGATAGCCAGGCGAGGATAGTAGGATGAGGATAGCCAGACGAGGATAGCAGGACGAGGATAGCCAGGCGAGGATAGTAGGATGAGGATAGCCGGGCGAGGATAGCAGGGCCTGGATAGCCAGGCGAGGATAGTAGGATGAGGATAGCCAGGCGAGGACCGTAGGCCGAGGATAGGCAGGCGAGGATAGCAGGACGAGGATAACCAGGCGAGGATAGTAGGATGAGGATAGCCAGGCGAGGATAGCCGGGCCAGGATAGCCAGACGAGGATAGCAGGACGAGGATAGCCAGACGAGGATAGCAGGGCCAGGATAGCCAGGCGAGGATAGCCGGGCCAGGATAGCCAGACGAGGATAGCAGGACGAGGATAGCCAGACGAGGATAGCAGGGCCAGGATAGCAGGATGAGGATAGCCAGGCGAGGATAGCCGGGCCAGGATAGCCAGGCGAGGATAGTAGGATGAGGATAGCCAGGCGAGGACAGCCGGGCCAGGATAGCCAGGCGAGGATAGTAGGACGAGGATAGCCAGGCGAGGATAGCAGGATGAGGATAGCCAGGCGAGGATAGCAGGATGAGGATAGCCAGGCGAGGATAGCAGGATGAGGATAGCCAGGCGAGGATAGTAGGACGAGGATAGCCAGGCGAGGATAGTAGGATGAGGATAGCCAGGCGAGGATAGTAGGATGAGGATAGCCAGGCGAGGATAGTAGGATGAGGATAGCCAGGCGAGGATAGTAGGATGAGGATAGCCAGGCGAGGATAGTAGGATGAGGATAGCCAGGCGAGGATAGTAGGATGAGGATAGCCAGGCGAGGACAGTAGGACGAGGATAGCCAGGCGAGGATAGCAGGATGAGGATAGCCAGGCGAGGATAGTAGGATGAGGATAGCCAGGCGAGGATAGTAGGATGAGGATAGCCAGGCGAGGATAGTAGGATGAGGATAGCCAGGCGAGGATAGTAGGATGAGGATAGCCAGGCGAGGACAGTAGGACGAGGATAGCCAGGCGAGGATAGTAGGATGAGGATAGCCAGGCGAGGATAGTAGGATGAGGATAGCCAGGCGAGGATAGTAGGATGAGGATAGGTGAGGATACGGAGGGTGTGAGACTCGGCAGTTTGAAGGATGCAGGAGACATGGCGTTAAGTGTGGGATGGTCTGGCCTCCATCATGACCAGTGTGGGGATGGTGTGGCCTCCATCATGACCAGTGTGGGGATGGTGTGGCCTCCATCATGACCAGTGTGGGGATGGTGTGGCCTCCATCATGACCAGTGTGGGATGGTCTGGCCTCCATCATGACCAGTGTGGGGATGGTCTGGCCTCCATCATGACCAGTGTGGGATGGTCTGGCCTCCATCATGACCAGTGTGGGATGGTCTGGCCTCCATCATGACCAGTGTGGGGATGGTCTGGCCTCCATCATGACCAGTGTGGGGATGGTCTGGCCTCCATCATGACCAGTGTGGGATGGTCTGGCCTCCATCATGACCAGTGTGGGGATGGTCTGGCCTCCATCATGACCAGTGTGGGATGGTCTGGCCTCCATCATGACCAGTGTGGGGATGGTGTGGCCTCCATCATGACCAGTGTGGGGATGGTCTGGCCTCCATCATGACCAGTGTGGGATGGTGTGGCCTCCATCATGACCAGTGTGGGGATGGTCTGGCCTCCATCATGACCAGTGTGGGGATGGTCTGGCCTCCATCATGACCAGTGTGGGGATGGTCTGGCCTCCATCATGACCAGTGTGGGATGGTCTGGCCTCCATCATGACCAGTGTGGGGATGGTCTGGCCTCCATCATGACCAGTGTGGGATGGTCTGGCCTCCATCATGACCAGTGTGGGGATGGTCTGGCCTCCATCATGACCAGTGTGGGATGGTCTGGCCTCCATCATGACCAGTGTGGGGATGGTCTGGCCTCCATCATGACCAGTGTGGGGATGGTCTGGCCTCCATCATGACCAGTGTGGGGATGGTCTGGCCTCCATCATGACCAGTGTGGGGATGGTCTGGCCTCCATCATGACCAGTGTGGGGATGGTCTGGCCTCCATCATGACCAGTGTGGGGATGGTGTGGCCTCCATCATGACCAGTGTGGGGATGGTGTGGCCTCCATCATGACCAGTGTGGGATGGTCTGGCCTCCATCATGACCAGTGTGGGGATGGTGTGGCCTCCATCATGACCAGTGTGGGGATGGTCTGGCCTCCATCATGACCAGTGTGGGGATGGTCTGGCCTCCATCATGACCAGTGTGGGGATGGTCTGGCCTCCATCATGACCAGTGTGGGGATGGTCTGGCCTCCATCATGACCAGTGTGGGGATGGTCTGGCCTCCATCATGACCAGTGTGGGATGGTGTGGCCTCCATCATGACCAGTGTGGGGTGGTCTGGCCTCCATCATGACCAGTGTGGGGATGGTCTGGCCTCCATCATGACCAGTGTGGGATGGTCTGGCCTCCATCATGACCAGTGTGGGGATGGTCTGGCCTCCATCATGACCAGTGTGGGATGGTCTGGCCTCCATCATGACCAGTGTGGGATGGTCTGGCCTCCATCATGACCAGTGTGGGGATGGTCTGGCCTCCATCATGACCAGTGTGGGATGGTCTGGCCTCCATCATGACCAGTGTGGGATGGTCTGGCCTCCATCATGACAACAATGGTTATATTTCCTTCATCTCTCTCACGTGACCGGGTGCGGGGGGCGGGGGGGGGGGTTTGGTCTGGCACTGCATGACTTGACTGATTCATCTGCCGCTTTAACTATGCGTTATTCACTTGTGTTACTCACCGGCCAGCGGAGGTACTCACCGGCGAGCTGAGTTTACTCATCAGCCAGCTGAGTTTACTCACCGGCCAGCTGAGTTTACTCACCGGCTAGCCGAGTTACTCACCGGCCAGGCGAGTTTACTCACCGGCCAGCGGAGTTACTCACCGGCGAGCTGAGTTTACTCACCGGCCAGCGGAGTTACTCACCGGCCAGCGGAGTTTACTCATCGGCCAGCTGAGTTTACTCACCGGCTAGCCGAGTTACTCACCGGCCAGGCGAGTTTACTCATCGGCCAGCTGAGTTACTCACCGGCCAGCTGAGTTACTCACCGGCCAGCTGAGTTACTCACCGGCCAGCGGAGTTACTCACCGGCCAGCTGAGTTTACTCATCGGCCAGCTGAGTTACTCACCGGCCAGCTGAGTTTACTCATCAGCCAGCTAAATTACTCGTAGACCAACTGAATGACTCATCAGCCACCTGTGTTACTCACCGGCCAGTTAGATTACTCATCGTCGAGGAATTCATTCATCACCCGCTTGAATTACCCCCCACCTCCATACCCCCCTTCCCCCCCCTCACCCCACACACTACTACGACTTATAATCGTTTTGATCAATTCGTGTTCGCTGATCAGGGGAGATGATCAACACGGGTTGATCATCTGGTGTGTTAAGAGAAACGAAGAGGAGGGGGAGGAGGAGGAGGAGGAGGGGGAAGAGGAGGAGGGGGAGGGGGAGGAGGAGAAGGGGAGGAGGAGGAGGGAGAGGAGGAGGAGGAGGAGGAGGAGGAGGAGGAGGAGGAGGAGGACGATGGGGGGTGGGAGGGGGAGGAGGAGGAGGAGATGGAGAGGAGGAGGGGGTGGGAGGGGGGGGCGAATTGATTAGCCTGTCGTTCCAGGAAAGATGGGGGGGGCGCGGGGGTGGGGGTGGGGGGGGGTCTGGTCCTTGACGATGGTACGTGGACGGTTCGTTAATGGTTCCTGAAACCCCCCCCCCCCCCCCCCGACCTGCAGACTTGAAGATGACCCGGAATGGAAGAGTAAACAACTTTATTGTTTGCACAGTTGACAGCAACTCTTTTTTTCCCCCCCTTCTTTACTTACATACATACATACATACATACATACATACATACATACACACATACACACACACACACACACACACACACACACACACACAGTCTCGTCATCCAAGAAACCAGACTTCCCCTCCCTCACAGATCTGCGCCTCGCACCTTTCTGTGGCTGCACGACTCACAGACAGATGAAGGTGGGGTTTAATAAGACCCACGCCACATCGACCCATCCACAGACACCTCTCAGAACGCCAGAACAGATCGCAGACTGTGGCGACGCTCCTGAAACACCATCCATACAAAATTCACATGTGTGACAATCCTCTTTTTTTTAGTTACTTTGCCTCGTCTAGACACTGTCCCCGCCTGGCCGACCTAACCTACGTGTGCGGAAATTTCAATGCCAACCAGTTCGCGTGGCTCAGCGCTCACGCGCAGGAGTCCACAGGAGGCCTGCTGGTAAACCAACTGCTTCCTGTCATTATCCTCCACGTACGCAACCACCCCACCAATCCAACATAGCCAACCGCACCTCAGACACCCAGATAGCGTGTACAAGGGCCACTTTTGACCTCCACTATATCAACTATCCAATGACCACTACCCATTCTGATGACACTTCAGCTAACCCAGACAGCCACCCACGGAAGCAATCATGTGTGAGGTACAGGAAAGCAGGTTAGCCAGCGTGCACACGGTGCATTGAATCCAGGCGTCATAATATTTTATCTCTGATCGTGTCTCAACCTCATAGTACTCCATGTTTCATTTCACCAACACCACAAACTAAGTGAGCAGAGACCACATACCAAAGAGATGTAGATAGCAGTGTAACCCACACTTCTCCCCCACACATCACAGACTTCACAAAGCAGTGGAACACGTCCCAAGCCAAACGCCATCCACAGAGACCACAGTTGAAGACCACACCATCTAGTGCTAACCTTATCTCTAGAAAACGGACAGCAAACTCGATTCCCCTTCCTTGACAGCTAACACTAGCGAGGATTCACGAGACTCCACACCTGACACACTCCTGTAAAAGCACTTCCACCTCGTCCCGGAGAACACACACACACACACACACACACACACACACACACACACACACACACACACACACACACTCGTAACGCAACTCAGAAATAAGACACGAACCAGCCACGGGACGTGAAAGACCTGCCACACAAGTCCCACCGTGAAACCGCTGCCCGGCGATGCCTCACACACCCACTGACCAACCATAACACACCTTCAGGTCCTCCTCCTCCTCCCCTCCACGTACCCCACTAATATACCAGAGTTGCGCTTCGTAAACTGGCTCTAAACTGTACACCACCCACCTAGGCACTCCCAAGATGTCCCTAACTCCTCCAGGCTGCACAACAGACTCGCAAACGTCTGGTGGTTTGCTGACGAAGTCTCCGTCCCGGAAACCCCCGCTCTCGTCCTCCTCACACGCCCCTCTCCTCCTACCATCGTCCAGGATCACAAATTCCATCAGGAGACAAGGCTCCTCGAACTATTAGGATCCACGAGAGAGTCAGGCAAGGTGTGTGTCCCCCTCTTTCTCTCTCTTTCACCCACACAACAAGGCTTTCAGACCCGATCACGCCTTCACCACACTGCTCACGGCCCTTGCACGGAGCGTCCCGAATGGCTTCAACCTGCCACGTCCAGGCCCGGCCCTTTCCCCTCTTCGTACGGCACTCGAGTGGCAACAGATATCAACACAAACACATCCCTGAATCCCCCTCGCATGCAAAGATAACACGGCGCGACATTGACCCCAAAATGTGATTGAAGAATTCCATATCTGACCTCATCTTCCAGACCCCCTCAGACTCTTGAGTGGAGTTGCCCAAGCAGCGGTTCTTTCTCCAACCCTCTTCAGTTCCCTTCCTGCATGACCTCCCATCATCTCCCGCATGCCACATTGTGAAAGCCATCTCATATACAGACGACCTCACACAATCACATCACAACACCCCTGACACTGTATACATACGACCTCACACAATCACATCACAACATTCAGACTTTGTATGCACATCACAACACTCCAGACACTGTATACAGACGACCTCACAATCACATCACAACACCCCAGACATTGTATACAGACGACCTCACAATCACATCACAACACCCTAACACTGTATACAGACGACCTCTCACAATCACATCACAACACTCCAGACACTGTATACAGACGACCTCACAATCACATCACAACACCCCAGACACTGTATACAGACGACCTCTCACAATCACATCACAACACCCTAACACTGTATACAGACGACCTCACAATCACATCACAACATTCAGACTCTGTATACAGACGACCTCTCAATCACATCACAACACCCCAGACACTGTATACAGACGACCTCACAATCACATCACAACACCCTAACACTGTATACAGACGACCTCTCACAATCACATCACAACACTCCAGACACTGTATACAGACGACCTCTCACAATCACATCACAACACCCTAACACTGTATACAGACGACCTCACAATCACATCACAACACTCCAGACACTGTATACAGACGACTCTCACAATCACATCACAACACCCTAACACTGTATACAGACGACCTCACAATCACATCACAACACTCTAACACTGTATACAGACGACCTCTCACAATCACATCACAACACTCCAGACACTGTATACAGACGACCTCACAATCACATCATAACACTCCAGACACTGTATACAGACGACTCTCACAATCACATCACAACACCCTAACACTGTATACAGACGACCTCTCACAATCACATCACAACACTCCAGACACTGTATACAGACGACCTCACAATCACATCACAACACTCCAGACACTGTATACAGACGACCTCACAATCACATCACAACACCCTAACACTGTATACAGACGACCTCTTACAATCACATCACAACACCCAGACACTGTATACAGACGACCTCTCACAATCACATCACAACACTCCAGACACTGTATACAGACGACCTCACAATCACATCACAACACTCCAGACACTGTATACAGACGACCTCACAGTCACATCACAACACCCTAACACTGTATACAGACGACCTCACAATCACATCACAACACCCCAGACACTGTATACAGACGACCTCTCACAATCACATCACAACACTCCAGACACTGTATACAGACGACCTCACAATAACATCACAACACCCCAGACACTGTATACAGACGACCTCTCACAATCACATCACAACACCCTAACACTGTATATAGACGACTCTCACAATCACATCACAACACTCCAGACACTGTATGCAGACGACCTCACACAGCCACACCACAACACTCGTGGCACAACCCAGGCAAGGGTGAGCACGCAGCATTACATGACACAGTTACAACACCAGAGTCGCAGACACACAACACAAGGAGGTCAACAGCACCCTTCCAAGATGTCTCCCCTCACTCTCTGAACACCCCATCCCCCGCCCCCACCTCCCCCATTCCACCCCCACCCCTTCCCCCACCTCCCCACCCCCTCCCCCCCACCCTCACGAACGAACACACACACGAATCCACCCTTACGCACACTCATGAGTCAACCACTTCCACTCACTACAAGTCCAGCTCTGCTCGCTGTCGCATGACACACACACACACACACACACACACACACACACACACACACACAACACACACACACACACAACACACACACACACACACACACACACACACACACATCTGTGTGTTACATTTCCCCCACAACACCACAGACTATCAACACTCGAGGCTGTGAACGAAGAAAGTAACACTTCGTAGATCACGCACGAACTACTCCCTGAGATCGGCCACTGGGCTGCCAAGCAACGACAGACATCCCCAGACACCTGCCCCCAGACACACACCTGCCCCCAGACAGACACCTGCCCCCAGACAGACACCTGCCCCCAGACAGACACCTGCCCCCAGACAGACACCTGCCCCCAGACACACACCTGCCCCCAGACACACACCTGCCCCCAGACACACACCTGCACCCAGACACACACCTGCCCCCAGACACACACCTGCACCCAGACACACACCTGCCCCCAGACACACACCTGCCCCCAGACACACACCTGCCCCCAGACACACACCTGCACCCAGACACACACCTGCCCCCAGACACACACCTGCACCCAGACACACACCTGCCCCCAGACACACACCTGCCCCCAGACACACACCTGCCCCCAGACACACACCTGCACCCAGACACACACCTGCGAATGACCAAAAGCAAAATGATCATTTCCAGCACTGAGCCTCACTGCAGTAAACTGGGCGCCACACACCACCATAGCTCACCGCAGAGAGAGAGAGAGAGAGAGAGAGAGAGAGAGAGAGAGAGAGAGAGAGAGAGAGAGAGAGAGAGAGAGAGAGAGAGAGAGAAGACATAACCCTGGTTCACACTTCGCAGTCTATGCTCATAGAATTCCGAAACCTTACCCCCCCCCCTGTCTCCCCCCTTCCCCTCTCCTCCCTCTACCCCTCCCCCTTCATCCGGGGTCACACATGGTATTCAGCAGAAGCACATACATACACACCCACCAATGATGACTCTACAGATATTAAAACACTGTCCCTCCAACCCATTGTGTACCCCCTAAACACCCCCACCACACACACACACACACACACACACACACACACACACACACACACACACACACACACACCCTTCGGAAACTTCACTCCCCAGGCATGTTCGAGCGATGCTTTCTCCTCAGCGTTCTGGACACCGCTACCCATCTCGGCAAGACGAGAGAATGCATTTATCAGCTTATCCCTGGACCCGTCACCCATCCCCGAGATGTAGAACCTCCGTACTGAAGATACTGAACACGTCGCATACACAGACACACAACATCATGATAATAGACAAATACATCACGACAATAGACAAATACATCACGACAATAGACAAATACATCACGACAATAGACAAATACATCACGACAATAGACAAATACATCACGACAATAGACAAATACATCACGACAATAGACAAACACACAACATCACGATAAGCCAGAATAGATTATATTTATACCCGTTTGAGTCATACTGGTAGCAGTGTCTCAGTGATGGAAGTGTGTCTCAGTGATGGATGTGTCGCCCTGGTGGACGCCAGACGCGTCGTTCGCCTCCACGTCGTGTGAGGATGGACTGGCTTTCCCCTCAGGAGGCCAGTGTTGGCAGCCTTGCCCTCCGACAGCACAGGACACGCTTCCAACACGTCCCTCACACTGCCACCACTACCCCCAACCCTACGTGGTTCCACCACGTCACCTCCTGCCACCACGTCGTCAAGCACGTCCACACGAGAACCTACCACCACACCACAACCCAACTGGTGACACGTGCCTCTCTCTCTCTCTCTCTCTCTCTCTCTCTCTCTCTCTCTCTCTCTCTCTCTCTCTCTCTCTCTCTCTCTCTCTCTCTCTCTCACCCCAAGTGTCGTTCCCTCCAGGTCATGGAGGCCAGGGGTGCTGGATGACGACCCAACCCTCCCTCCACCACCCACCACCACCACCACCAGTGGTGCCCTCGCGTCGCACCAGGTTGCCACCACACACACACACACACACACACACACACACACACACACACACACACACGTACCTCCGCCTCCCATTCTGGTTGCACAGCATCTTCGTGGCCACTCTTTGCCTACCAACTCACTCTCCACTGCACTTACCTCACCCACGTCTCCAGAACCTCTGACCGGCCAGTCATGCACAGGCCCCCACACACACACCACGAGAAGCCCCGACTGTATGATTTGCTGTTGTTGTTGTTGTTGTTGTTGTTGTTGTTGTTATAACAAATGGTTACGAGTGAGGTGGATGACATCAGCCAGGGTCTGAGGTCGGTGTGGTGTTCACTGCCAAGTGTGTCTTGAGAGGCAGAGTGTGGTGGTGGTGGTGGTGGTGGTGTCTTTATCAATTGTAAAAGCTTTGCTTGCAGGTTAATGGAGTATTGCGTATGTGTGTGGAGAGAGAGAGAGAGAGAGAGAGAGAGAGAGAGAGAGAGAGAGAGAGAGAGAGAGAGAGAGAGAGAGAGAGCATGACGTTGGATGGTTCCTGCAGGTGGAGACGCCGTGGTGGTGAGGAGCAGGTAAGTCCTCAGGAGGTCGGCTGGGGGGGTCTGGAGAGGGCAGAAGACTTGGCTCCCACGTCTGGAGGTCTTGGCTTGCGGTGGCGGGAGAAGGCCAGCCAATATGTACATCCAGGAATGGATGAAGGCAAGCAGGTGTGAATGCGTACATGTGTGTATGTGTATATGTCTATGTTTATGTGTATATGTGTATCTCTCTCTCTCTCTCTCTCTCTCTCTCTCTCTCTCTCTCTCTCTCTCTCTCTATATATATATATATATATATATATATATATATATATATATATATATATATATATATGTGTGTGTGTGTGTGTATGAGTGGATGGGCCAATCTTCGTCTGTTACTTGGCGCTACCTCGCTGATCCGGGAAACGGCGATCAGGTATGATAAAAGTAGATGATAGAATATGTATATATGATAGAGAGAGAGAGGGGCGAGTATGCTATGCAGTCTGTGGGTGATGAGAGGACTTAGGAAGTTAATCACTTGATATTTGCTGATGATACAGCGCTGGTGGCAGATTTGAGTGAGAAACTGGAGAAGTTGGTGACTGAGTTTGGAAGTATGTGTGAAAAGAGGAAATTGAGAGTAAATGTGAATAAAAGCAAGGTTTAGCAGGTTTGAGGGACAGGTTAGTTGAGGTGTGCGTTTGAACAGAGAAAACTTGCATGAAGTGAAGTGTTTCCAGATACCTTGGAAAGAACATGGCAACGAATGGAACCATTGAAGCAGAAGTGAGTCATAGGGTAGGTAAGGAGGCGAAGGTTCTGGGAGCGCTGAAGAATCTTTGGAAAGACAGAACGTTATCTGCAAGGGTAAAAATGGATAGATTTCAAGGAATAGTGGTCCCAACAATGTTATATGGATGCAAGGCATGGGCTATAGATAAGGCTGTGCGGAGCAGGGTGGATGTGTTGGAAATTAGATATTTGAAGACAATATGTGGTGTGAGGTGGTTTGATCGAGTAAGTAATGAAAGGGTAAGAGACATGTGTGGAAATAAGACGAGTGTGGTTGAGAGAGCAGAAGAAGGTGTGTTGAAATGGTTTGAACATTATAGTGAATGAATTAGGAAAGGTTTTATGTGTCAGAAGTGAAGGGAATAAGTAGAAGTGGGAGACCAAACTGGAGATAGAAGGATGGAATGAAACAGATTTTGAGCGATCGGGGCCTAAACATGCAGGAGGGTGAAAGGAGTGCACGGGAATTGGAACCATGAGCTGTGGTTTCGGTGCATTACACATGACTACTACAGACTGAGTGTGAGCGGATGGTATACAGGGGTCGACGTGCTGTCACTGGACTGAACCAGAGGTATACAGGAGTCGACGTGCTGTCACTGGACTGAACCAGGGCATATGAAACGTCTGGGGTAAACCCTGGAAAGGTCTGTGGGGCCTGGTTGTGCACTGGGAGCTGTGGTTTCGGTGCATTACACATGACTACTACAGACTGAGTGTGAGCGGATGCTACCTCGCTGACGCGGGCATTGGCGATTGGGAATGAAATTATGTTGTTCAGGGTAACGAAGGAGGTTGTTAGCTCGATGGTTTAGAAATTAGAGAGGAGGAGGCGGGTGTGTCTTACGGACGGTCTGAGTTTTGGTAAGTTCCTATTAGCTGGGGAAATGCCGGAGGATAACAAATGAAGTTATGAAGAGCCTTTGAAGGTCTGGGGTCCTCTTAATTTTACGGCTCGCTCCTTCTATGGTGGAACTAGAGCAGTGTGGTGGGTGGGTGGGTCTGCGACTACGTCCCTGAAGGAGGTAGAAAAAAAAAGGAGGTTGCTTGGGAGGTATTGGGAAGGCCACGGTTGACTGGAACAAGGGGATTTGTGTTCTGTGATCGTGGAACGAAGGATCATCCAGTTCCAGAGGTGCGGTCAGGTTCTGTGCGAGAGACGGAGCTGCAGGTTCTTCAAGTTTTGAAGGATGAGTTTCCAGGCAGGTGTAAACAAAGCTCTGTTTTGCCTCCCGTGCGTTGGTCCACCAATACGGCTGGTGGTTCACTTCCTGGAGGGGGGCGTGTGTGTCCAGCCATCTTTTGCCGGACACCGTCTGCCGTGCAAGGTGGGAAAACATCCGGGAAAAACACAGGAGATGTTTCCCCTCCCTCAAGGATTAGTTGCCCCAGTTGTGGTGTGTGGAGACTGGCGGAGTTTCCACCTGTGCGGCTCATGAAAACGGGCCAGAAAAACTGGAAGGGTTTTTACCAGTCAGCCTCGCTGGGGCTTAATGACGCGGGATCTGGCTCTGGGCTGCCTCTGAGAATGGAAGGCAAAGGTCACGTTGCAGAGACAAGGCAGAGAGACCTTGACGTTGTGATGTTGTGATGGCTGGCGAGGAGAAGGCCAGGAGGACCTGTCTGTCCCGGCGGCCAGGACGGTCCAGTCAGCCTCATGGTAGTACATGGACGTCCGTCCTGTCCTTCCTGGATGCCTCAGGGAACCTCGCCGCCCAGGGCTTCTTCTGCAGGAATGTTGACGGCAGGGAGGCCACTGTGGAAGCCAGCGGAATCGCCCTCTCTCCGAAAATGGTGTTTGCGAGAGGAACTTTTTTTGCTTATTGACAGACTTAGATCCTTTGTTGTGGGAAGGAGTAAATGATCAGGTCAGGGATGGACGGAGAAGCTGGAAGAAGAATGAAAAGGTGTGCATGACGTGCCCGAGATAGCTTGGAGCGGAGCGCCTCCTGATGTGGTGATACAAGGTTGGGTGTTGGCAGGAGGAAGGATGGCAGCGGGTGGGCTGCTGCTCCTGCACGTAGCTCCTACTGCTTGGTAAGAGGAGCCAAGGTTAAGCTAGCGCGATGAAGAGGGTAGACAGGGGTTTGGTATTTCGTCGTTCGTGAGGCTACTGAGATGTTTTGTACTTGTTTTTTGTACAAAGCTGTATCGCCTGGGTGGGTACAGATCCAGGATGGCTGTGTAATACACCTGGGGGGAGACCATGCAGGTGTGTACGACAGGTAGACGACGTCACTGTGTGTACATCGTGTGTACTCGGTCACTCTGGGTCTATATACACCCCAGTATACCTCATTTTCTCTTGTATACCCTCAAGTTGGTGCATCTGGGAGGGTGACACACTTCACAATAGTGTGTGTGTGTATGTGTGTGTGTTTGTGTGTGTGTTTGTGTGTGTGTGTGTGTGTGTGTGTGTGTGTGTGTGTGTGTGTGTGTGTGTGGACCCCACCACACTCTGGTCAGGACTTATCACTCAAGTACTTTCTTATCAGAACTTAATGTTAGTCAGGAAAACCAGTGTGCCCGAGTCCTCACCAAGGTTACAGGAGGCTCCACCTACACCTTGTCAAGGCTGCTGCTCCACCTACACCTTATAGAGGCTACTGCTCTACCTACACTTTATAGAGGCTGCTGCTCCACCTACACTTTATAGAGGCTGCTGCTCCACCTACACCTTATAGAGGCTACTGCTCCACCTACACCTTATAGAGGCTACTGCTCTACCTACACTTTATAGAGGCTACTGCTCCACCTACACCCTACCAAGGCCACTGCTCCACCTACACCCTACCAAAGCTACTGCTCCACCTACACCTTATAGAGGCAACTGCTCCTGCACCCTGCCAAGGCTGATGTTCTGCTTGCACCCTGCCAAGGTTGCCCTACCTGTACCCTGCCAAGGCTGCTCCACCTACACTCTGCCAAGGCTGCGTTTCGTCACCGCATCCTCTCCTCTCGTCGTCTTCCACGTACAAAGTCGTCAAGATGTGTTTGCGTGGAGGGCGTCATGCAGGGGCCAAGGACGGCCGACCCTGCTGAGCAGAATGATCGATAACCACTGTTACTGTAGTGATGATGATGGTGGTGTTACTGTAGTGATGATGATGGTGTTGTTACTGTAGTGATGATGGTGGTGTTACTGTAGTGATGATGATGATGGTGGTGTTACTGTAGTGATGATGATGGTGTTGGTACTGTAGTGATGATGATGATGGTGGTGTTACTGTAGTGATGATGATGATGGTGGTGTTACAGTAGTGATGATGATGATGGTGGTGTTACAGTAGTGATGATGATGGTAGTGTTACAGTAGTGATGATGATGGTGGCGTTACTGTAGTGATGATGATGGTAGTGTTACTGTAGTGATGATGATGGTGGCGTTACTGTAGTGATGATGATGGTGGTGATGATGGTAGTGTTACAGTAGTGATGATGGTAGCCAGAATACAGGATCTGATACAGCTAATTCTCTTACAATGCTGATCATTCCTGATAAAATCCTGGCCATTGGTGTAGTCTGAGGGACCTGCTGGAAGGAAGGAGTTAATGATGAGTCCTGTTTTCCCAAGTCCTTCCACTGGAAGACGTGGATCTAAATCGTAGCCGCAGGAAATCCTGGAGGAATATAATGATATTGGAACAATGGTTTGTTCCTCTTGAACTTTGACTGGCTTATTATAGATGGAATGAGCCGTGTCCTTCAGCTTCTGCTGGATGACTCATCCAGCCCGGCCCCCAGAGCCAGACCACCTCTGTGTGTGTGTGTGTGTGTGTGTGTGTGTGTGTGTGTGTGTGTGTCTTCGTCGGCACCGTCGGCAGCGGAACTGTCCAGTAAGCGTGAAGACTCCACAGTCTCCCTGGAAGAACGGCACCAGTCCCAAGAGCTGTTGTACATGCGGGTGTACTACGCGCGCGCGCGACGCACGCACGCACACACACGCGCGTGCTGTGTGTGTGTGTGTGATCCAGGATGTAGTCGAATCTGGGGAAAGACGTCCCAGATGAGAGAGGATGTTGACAATCGCTGTGTTCCTGGCGGAGGGCCAAGCATCCGTCCGTCGCGCCGCGGGGGCGTTCTCCTCCTGCTGGTGTAGCATATATGTTTGGGGTGGGGGGATGGGGGGTTGGTCTTCGTGATCATGCAACATGCGCAATGTTTGTTTGGTTGGCCGAGAGGTGCGCGGCGCTGCGTCATGCGACATTGTCCTTCAGCCCAGCCCGCCCGTCTGCCCGCCCGCCCGGTGGTGGCGGCGGCTGCCGCCGATGCTGCCTTGGTCATTACGTGTTTTGCTGGCTTCTCTCCACGATCGCCCGACGCTCCGCTGGAAGCAGCAGCAGTCGAGAGATGGTTGAGAAGACAGACGATGAAGGCCAGGCAGTGTGACGAAGGCTCTCGGCTTGTTGCTGAGAAGCCAAGAGGTTGGGAGGGTGAGGGGACAGAGAGAGAGCCATGTTAACGCTCATGACTTGTGGTGTGTGTGTGTGTGTGTGTGTGTGTGTGTGTCTTCCCCCCCAACTCCCTCCCTCCCTCTCCCTCCGGCCAAGAAAGAATCCTGCGGACTATGATTTCAGAAGGTCAGAGGTTCAGGGTTGCCCTGGTCCAAGCAAGAAAACTGGTGGATGAATTTCTTTTTTTGTGTGTATGTATATATATATACGTTCCAGGACGGCGAAACGCACCTACTGCTTGGTTTCCTCAATGGGATAATCGTTTTATGAGTTGATTATGTAAACGACCAGTGACACATTAAAAGACAGCACTTAACGGTTGTGTGTGTGTGTGTGTGTGTGTGGTGTGCCACAACACAGCTCTCCGTCGCCAATGGTAGAGGGCCTTTGCCGTGGCTCCGCTGGACCGTAAAGAACGCTCGACCTATGAAGTCCCGAAAGGAGAACGTATGTCATACACTCCATTCAGTGCCCCTTCGTCATGCACGGGTCTCGCCTTCCTGACTGGATTGCCGCCTCACATGGCGTAGGCCAGAGCCTGGAAGTGTATGCTTATCCCTTGGTCACACAGGTGAGTGTGCCACCCCAGATCTCCTAAGGCAGGCGTTGCTTGACCAAGTCGTCTGAAGGGGACGAAACCCATCCTCTGCTGGCCAGTCCACTCGCACACTTACTCTTGTGTGGGTGTGTGTGTGTGTGTGTGTCCACCAGCCAGCGAGTTAGGAAACTCTCGGGATGGTGACTTCCAGAGTCCAGGGCTCAGAAGGATTCTTGGACTGGATTCTTCCAGACTCCACGGCGCAGCAGAAGGCCTGAACCGGATATTTCCAGAGTCCAGGACTCAACAGAAGGCTTGACCTGGATACTTCCAGAGTCCAGGACTCAGCAGAAGGCTTGAACTGGATATTTCTAGAGTCCAGGACTCAGCAGAAGGCTTGAACTGGATATTTCCAGAGTCCAGGACTCAGCAGAAGGCCTGAACCGGATATTTCCAGAGTCCAGGACTCAGCAGAAGGCTTGAACAGGATATTTCCAGAGTCCAGGACTCAACAGAAGGCTTGACCTGGATGCTTCCAGAGTCCAGGGCTCAGCGGAAGGATTGGACTGGATGCTTCCAGAGTCCAGGACTCAGCAGAAGGCTTGAACCGGATGCTTCCAGAGTCCAGGACTCAGCAGAGTAGCTGTGGCTGGACGCTGGTGACAATGAAAGTAGACACAACAGTGGAAGAGGGAAGACTGTAGTAGAGGTAGGTTGGTGGAGGTATTGTGGTAGAAGTAGTGGAGGAAGGGACGGTAGTGGAGGGTGGTGGTTCACGGGACAGTGGTGGTGGAGGATGGTGGAGGACGGGACAGTGGAGGAGGGTGGTGGTGGTGGGCAAGAGTAATGTGGAGGACAGAGGCCTTGGAGGCGAGCGGTGCCCCCCCCCCCCCCCCCCCCCCCCCCCCCATCATCCAGGGACTTCCTTATAAGCCGAGATAATTACTGTCGTCGAGCCGGCAACACAGCTACCAAGGCCTCGCCGACCTTTCTTTGACCTTATGTCACAAGTGGCGTATCTCGGGCCCCAGGGCCACACGGGGGGCCCCCTCCTCCTGTGCCAGCAGGGGCCCTCGATGCCACAGGTGGCGTATCTCGGCCTCCTCCTCCCCCGGGGGGGCGGCGGCCAGAGGGACGGGCCCTCCTGCGCCAGAGGTCTTATTGGACACGTCTCCAACCACGATCAACACAGCAGACGTCCTTCCGCCACATCTCACCTTTCTGAAACACACCGGGACTCTGCCTGACGGCGCGCGTCTCGACGGCTCTGTGTGTGTGTGTGTGTGTGAGAGAGAGAGAGAGAGAGAGAGAGAGAGAGAGAGAGAGAGAGAGAGAGAGGCCTGTGTCGTTGCTGAGCGAGGGGAGCGGCAGCGACAGTTCTTGTTGTGAGAATGTAAATGCCAGAGGAAGAAGAAGGAGGAGGAGGAGGAGGAAGAAGAAGAAGAGGAAGAAGAAGAAGAAGAAGTAGAAGAAGAAGAAGAAGAAGAAGAAGAAGAAGAAGAAGAAGAAGAAGAAAAGAAGAGGAAGAAGAAGGAGGAGAGAGAAGGGGACGAAGAAGAAGAAGAAGAAGAAGAGGAAGAAGAAGAAGAAGAAGAAGAAGAAGAGGAACAAGAAGAGGAAGAGGAAGAAGAAGAAGAAGAACAAGAACAAGAACAAGAAGAGGAAGAGGAAGAGAAGAAGTGTGGGACAGAAGAACAGAGGTTGGTGGCAAAACACACCAGCCTTGGTGCGTGTTGCGTCCTTGGACGTGAGGGCTCCCCAGCCTGCGTGTGTTGATATGCACCACAAATATTGTTGCACGAACACCTGAGTGTTGCCCTCCGACGACGGAGGAGCGCACTGAACACGGATCGTGGGGTTGTCTGCTCGTTAGTGTCACACACACACACACACACACACACACACACACACACACACGGGATCTTTGAACGTTCTTGTGTATAACACACAGGTGTGTGTGTACCTCTTCGAAGGTAAACTTCGAGTGTGTAACGAGAAGGGTAGAAGTCGGTGGTGTAGAGGTCTCTCTCTCTCTCTTTCTTTCTTTCTTTCTTTCTTTCTTTCTTTCTTTCTTTCTTTCTTTCTTTCTCTCTCTCTCTCTCTCTCTCTCTCTCTCTCTCTCTCTCTCTCTCTCTCTCTCTCTCTCTCTCTCTCTCTCTCTCTCAGCGCCCGGGGTATGGCCGCTGGGGGGGTCTCTTTGGCGAGGGCGTGGGACGAGTGGACACCCTTCTTCCTCGTCGTCGTGTACTGACGGAGGCCAGTGGTGGTGATGGTGATGGTGGAGGAGGAGGGAGGAGCCATCACCACCACCATCTCCTCCTCCTCCACCATCACCACCATCTCCACCATCTCCTCCCGCACAACTGATGGTGTTACACGAAGACCGAGGAGCAGAAGGAGGAGCCACAACCTCCCCCTCCTTCATGACCTCTTCTTGAAGGAGGAGCAGAAGGAGGAGCCACACCCTCCCCCTTCCTTCATAACCTCTTCTTGAAGGAGGAGCAGAAGGAGGAGCCACACCCTCCCCCTTCCTTCATAACCTCTTCTTGAAGGAGGAGCAGAAAGAGGAGCCACACCCTCCCCTCCCTCATGACCTCTTCTTGAAGGAGGAGCAGAAGGAGGAGCCACACCCTCCCCCTCCCTCATGACCTCTTCTTGAAGGAGGAGCAGAAGGAGGAGCCACACCCTCCCCCTCCCTCATGACCTCTTCTTGAAGGAGGAGCGGAAGGAGGAGCCACAACCTCCCCCTTCCTTCATGACCTCTTCTTGAAGGAGGAGCAGAAGGAGGAGCCACACCCTCCCCCTTCCTTCATAACCTCTTCTTGAAGGAGGAGCCACACCCTCCCCCTACCTCATGACCTCTTCTTGAAGGAGGAGCAGAAGGAGGAACCAAGAAACGACCATATATTTTTTCTCTCTCTCCTCCCTCCTGTACGTGACGCTGGCGAGGGGAATGAGACGCCGATAATGGAAGGAAATGTGACGTAAGATCGGAATGAGACGCCGATAACGGAAGGAAATGTGACGTAAGATCGGAATGAGACGCCGATAACGGAAGGAAATGTGACGTAAGATCGGAGTGAGACGCCGATAACGGAAGGAAATGTGACGTAAGATCGGAATGAGACGCCGATAACGGAAGGAAATGTGACGTAAGATCGGAGTGAGACGCCGATAACGGAAGGAAATGTGACGTAAGATCGGAGTGAGACGCCGATAACGGAAGGAAATGTGACGTAAGATCGGAGTGAGACGCCGATAACGGAAGGAAATGTGACGTAAGATCGGAGTGAGACGCCGATAACGGAAGGAAATGTGACGTAAGATCGGAGTGAGACGCCGATAACGGAAGGAAATGTGACGTAAGATCGGAATGAGACGCCGATAACGGAAGGAAATGTGACGTAAGATCGAAATGAGACGCCGATAACGGAAGGAAATGTGACGTAAGATCGGAGTGAGACGCCGATAACGGAAGGAAATGTGACGTAAGA
Source organism: Panulirus ornatus (assembly GCF_036320965.1). Classification (NCBI taxonomy): domain Eukaryota; kingdom Metazoa; phylum Arthropoda; class Malacostraca; order Decapoda; family Palinuridae; genus Panulirus; species Panulirus ornatus. The sequence continues at coordinate 5,270,241 of NC_092289.1, read as the reverse complement.
TCGGAGTGAGACGCCGATAACGGAAGGAAATGTGACGTAAGATCGGAATGAGACGCCGATAACGGAAGGAAATGTGACGTAAGATCGGAGTGAGACGCCGATAACGGAAGGAAATGTGACGTAAGATCGGAATGAGACGCCGATAACGGAAGGAAATGTGACGTAAGATCGGAGTGAGACGCCGATAACGGAAGGAAATGTGACGTAAGATCGAAATGAGACGCCGATAACGGAAGGAAATGTGACGTAAGATCGGAGTGAGACGCCGATAACGGAAGGAAATGTGACGTAAGATCGGAGTGAGACGCCGATAACGGAAGGAAATGTGACGTAAGATCGGAATGAGACGCCGATAACGGAAGGAAATGTGACGTAAGATCGGAGTGAGACGCCGATAACGGAAGGAAATGTGACGTAAGATCGAAATGAGACGCCGATAACGGAAGGAAATGTGACGTAAGATCGGAATCGCTTGTCACCCCAGCAACTCATCGCAAAATCACGAATCCCCAGCTGGTTAGACTCACGAATCCCCAGCTGGTTAGGATCACGCATCTCCAGCTGGCTTGGTTAGCTCACACCTGGGCTATGCCACGACGCCCACCCACGCCAGTGTGGAGCTGTGGTTTATAGCCAAAGGCCAGCGCTGCCACCTCCCTCCCCCAGCCAGCGCTGCTACCTTCCCTCCCCCAGCCAGCGCTGCCACCTCCCTCCCCCAGCCAGCGCTGCTACCTCCCTCCCCCAGCCAGCGCTGCCACCTCCCTCCCCCAGCCAGCGCTGCCACCTCCCTCCCCCAGCCAGCGCTGCTACCTCCCTCCCCCAGCCAGCGCTGCTACCTCCCTCCCCCAGCCAGCGCTGCCACCTCCCTCCCCCAGCCAGCGCTGCCACCTCCCTCCCCCAGCCAGCGCTGCCACCTCTCCTCCCCAGCCAGCGCTGCCTACCTCCCTCCCCCTGCCAGCGCTGCTACCTCCCTCCCCCAGCCAGCGCTGCCACCTCCCTCCCCCAGCCAGCGCTGCCACCTCCCTCCCCCAGCCAGCGCTGCTACCTCCCTCCCCCAGCCAGCGCTGCTACCTCCCTCCCCCAGCCAGCGTCCTTGTGGTCCAAGGCCACTACCATCACCACCACCACCACTACCACCATCACCATCACCACCATTCCACGCCCATGTAGCCAGGAGCCATCACTCCGCGCCGCTGTAGACAAAAGGCCACCTTCCCACGCCCTTGTAGCAGGTCCCACTGTTCTGCTCCCACCACCACTGCTGCACTCCCACGTAGAGAAAGGTCCCACTGCTGCCGCCACCACTGCACTCCTCGCGTATAGAAAGATCCCACTGCTGCCGCCACCACTGCACTCCCACGTATAGAAAGGTCCCACTGCTGCCACCACTGCACTCCCACGTAGCTAGATTCCACTGCTGCCACCACTGCACTCCTCGCGTATAGAAAGGTCCCACTGCTGCCACCACTGCACTCCCATGTATAGAAAGGTCCCACTGCTGCCACCACTGCACTCCCATGTATAGAAAGGTCCCACTGCTGCCACCACTGCACTCCCATGTATAGAAAGGTCCCACTGCTGCCACCACTGCACTCCCATGTATAGAAAGGTCCCACTGCTGCCACCACTGCACTCCCACGTAGCTAGATTCCACCACCACGCTCCACCACCACCACCACGCACCACCCCCACCACGCTCCACCACCACCACCACGCTCCACCACCAGCACCACCTACCGTATTTACCAGCCAGGCCCCACCCTGGGTGTGGGGTGGTCATGTGGTGGTGAGGTTTGGTGGTCAGGAAACCCACCTGGGTGTGCCAGGCTTGGGGGGGGGGGTTGGTGTGGATGGCAGGACCTGGAGAGGGGGCCAGATGGTGGTGGTGAGGGTGGAGGGCAGGTCTTGGGCCCCCGAGGGTCACCATGTCAGAGCCCCAGCGAGGGAGCGTCGCGCCCAGCCACATGTGTACTGTGGAGGACAACGTGGAAGCGAGTCTAAGGGCCTGAGTGAGGTACACACTGCCTCCACCACCAGACCCCACTGTTCATCATCATCATCATCTCCCCCAGCTCCTTGCTGTCGTCGTCCTCCCCCCTATAGCACAGAGATAAACAGGTTCCGACTGTAGAACACTGACACACACACACACACACACACACACACACACACACACACACACACACACACACATACCGTCGCAGAACACGACCCTAAACTCCTCCCTCACGACCTCCATATATGTGTGCCAATGAATTGTTGACCTCAGAAATAATACCCGAGAAATAAAGGAAGCTGTGTCACGTTACTTTCTCCCCCCCACAGTTTACACACACACACACACACACACACACACACACACACACACACTTCAGCAGGTTTTTGGAGGGCTGGCTGAGGAGGGGAAAAATGGGCGTTGGTTAATGTTGGTCCGGAGGTCAGCTGCCCACCACCCCCCCAGTGAAACAGTGGCGTGGGAAAGTGTGGCCAAGTGACCGTAACTGGTGCGCGGGGGGGCGCTGTGGACCCACCCTTATCTGGACTGGAATATTCTAATGTTTAGATTGGTTGAGGGAATGGCCTTACACACACACACACACACACACACACACGCTGGAGCGACTTGGACCTACATGGCCCGAGGTCTTGGTGATGGCTGAGGAATGGAACGAGGTCAAACATCATTGCTGTCCATAATGCGGGTGACCAGGAGGAGGAGCCAGACTGAAGACAGATCCGTCCCCCATGGCGAGCGTGGTCTGTACAGCACTAGAACAGACCATCAGCAAACACGTGGATGACTTCTTGTACAGGAGGGACTGTGCCGCAGAGAAAGAGACACCTGCGTGTTAGGGGAAAGTTGGGGGTCCATGTGTGACGAACGTCCTATATTTCCACGAGAGAGTGAGCTCCGTTTTAGAGATAAAAGAACACTGGGTGGATTATCCTTCGAAGTGCCAGAAAGCATTTGACACTGTGCTAGATAGGAGGATGGTAGAGTAGCTGGATCTTCAGGTAGGAAGAATTGAGATACACCTTCGATGGACAGACGAATAAGTCAGTGGAAAGGGTCCGAACGACTCATATCACGAGTGCATTCTCAGAGTGGGTTGTGGTGGCCATTGGCGTGCCACAGTGGTATGTCCTGGGACCGTTACTATCCTTGATCTATATGAATAACTCGCCTGTAGGATTGGATTCTCTCCTGAAGGTGTTTGAGGATAATGACAAGGTCATGAGGGAAGTGGGAAGCAGGGCAGGATTGCATCACCTTACAAGGGGACCAAGACACACTGCAGAGTTGATGAAGCTCCAACACCAAGTAAATGTAATGTGATGAGGAGATGGCTCAGGGCGAAAGGCCTGGATATGAAGAGCACATTGCAGGATATATATATGCTGCAGGAATCTGTGTGTGTGTACAGGAGGAGGAACTTTGGAACTCAACATCGTCCATGACCTGTCGCCGGAGTCCCACATTAGGAGAACAACACACGAGACTCACTGTTTGCTGGAAAATGTTAGAATAACATTTGTGTTTATGGATGGGGAAATATTAGACAAGGTGGTCATATCGGTCGTACCTATGAGGCTTAGATTAGAGTGCTCGTCTGTAGTTTGGTCACTGGACTTACGATGCGCAAGGAGCTGATAGAGAAGGTCTAGGGGAAGAGCCCGGAAGATGGTACCTGGAGTGTGAGAACTGAGTTACAGGGAGAGAGGCTGGAGGCCTCAAGTTAACCACCGATGGAAGAGAGTAGAGTGAAGGGTGACCTGATCACAACCTTATTATTATTATTATTATTATTATTATTATTATTATTATTATTATTATTATTTTTACTGGCTTGATGACTTATACAACGAATAATTCTTCAGAGGATGCAAGAACAGAGGGGCCAGAAGACAGAACGTGAAATCAAACAAGAAACTTTATCGAAAAGACGTAAAAAAAAGGGACCTTTTTCTGATATAAGAGTTACGTAGGGACACAGTTCACACACAGACCCAAGGTCCCGGAAGAACTGTACCTGATTGGAATAGATTTAAGTTACGAGATGCTAAATGTGGGTTAAGTGCAGTGGGCTGAGAAAGGATTGTGAGACAAGAGTGTTCAAGATTGTACAACTCCCTCTCCGTACTGTACACTTTGGCCATCACATACCCACGAACTAGTTTGATGAGTGTGGTCAGATGAAATGTGGAAGGTGTGGTGCCGACTTTGGACGAGGAAAAGTAATTTTGATTAATGGGACTTAGAAATTGTTACAGTGTGTACAATAGGGTAGAGGTGGTTCGTAATAATCACTGGTCGACAGGTGTGGTGTTGTCGATGGTTCGTTATAAACACTGGTCGACAGGTGTGGTGTGGTCGATGGTTTGTTATAAACACTGGTCAACAGGTGTGGTGTGGTCGATGGTTCGTTATAAACACTGGTCGACAGGTGTGGTGTGGTCGATGGTTCGTTATAAACACTGGTCGACAGGTGTGGTGTGGTCGATGGTTCGTTATAAACACTGGTCGACAGGTGTGGTGTGGTCGATGGTTTGTTATAAACACTGGTCGACAGGTGTGGTGTATTCTATGGTTCGTAATAAACACTGGTCGACAGGTGTGGTGTATTCTATGGTTCGTTATAAACACTGGTCGACAGGTGTGGTGTGGTCGATGGTTTGTTATAAACACTGGTCGACAGATGTGGTGTATTCTATGGTTCGTAATAAACACTGGTCGACAGGTGTGGTGTATTCTATGGTTCGTTATAAACACTGGTCGACAGATGTGGTGTATTCTATGGTTCGTTATAAACACTGGTCGACAGGTGTGGTGTGGTCGATGGTTTGTTATAAACACTGGTCGACAGGTGTGGTGTGGTCGATGGTTCGTTATAAACACTGGTCGACAGGTGTGGTGTGGTCGATGGTTCGTTATAAACACTGGTCGACAGATGTGGTGTATTCTATGGTTCGTTATAAACACTGGTCGACAGGTGTGGTGTGGTCGATGGTTTGTTATAAACACTGGTCGACAGATGTGGTGTATTCTATGGTTCGTAATAAACACTGGTCGACAGGTGTGGTGTGGTCGATGGTTCGTTATAAACACTGGTCGACAGGTGTGGTGTGGTCGATGGGTCGTTATCAATACTGGTCGACAGGTGTGGTGGTGGTGTGGGAAGAAGGGTCGAGGTCGACCAGTGTGGCGGAAGAGAGATAATAACGAGAAAGAATTGTTTCCTTTTCCCTTATCACTTCTGGTCGTGGTCCTCCACGGTGGTGTTGGCTGGGCCTGATAACTTATCTCGTCCATTGTTATCTGAATGAGACAATAGACCAGCCCCGTGTCTCCCACTGTGGAGACCTTGGGAGACAATAGACCAGCCCCGTGTCTCCCACTGTGGAGACCTTGGGAGACAATAGACCAGCCCCGTGTCTCCCACTGTGGAGACCTTGGGAGACAATAGACCAGCCCCGTGTCTCCCACTGTGGAGACCTTGGGAGACAATAGACCAGCCCCGTGTCTCCCACTGTGGAGACCTTGGGAGACAATAGACCAGGCCCTGTCTCCCCATTGTGAGACCTTGGAGACAATACTAGCCGTGTCTCCATGTGTGACCTTGAGACCATAGACCACTCCGGTCCACTGTGGACGACCTTGGGAGACAATAGACCACCCCTGGCTTCACTTGGGACCTTGGAAGGCAATACCACTCGTGTCTCCACTGTGGGACCTTGGAGACAATAGACCAGCTCCGTGTCTACTGGGAACCTGGGAGACAATAGACCACCCCTTCGCCACTGATGGAGTTTGACCCACCGGCTCGACCACGTGGTGACCTTAGACATAGGCTGGTCCTCGAACCTTGAGCATGACCTCGACTTGAGGGACTTGGACCCGCCGTCAAGACCTTGACCCTCGACCTCGACCTTGAGGCTTGACCTCGACCTTGAGGCTTGGACCTCGACCTTGAGGCTGGACCTCGACCTTGAGGCTTTGACCTCGACCTTGAGGCTTGGACCTCGACCTTGAGGCTTGACCTCGACCTTGAGGCTTTGACCTCGACCTTGAGGCTGGACCTCGACCTTGAGGCTTTGACCTCGACCTTGAGGCTTGGACCTCGACCTTGAGGCTTTGACCTCGACCTTCAGGCATGGACCTCGACCTTCAGGCTTGGACCTCGACCTTGAGGCTTGACCTCGACCTTGAGGCTTGGACCTCGACCTTGAGACTTGACCTCGACCTTGAGGCTTGGACCTCGACCTTGAGGCTTGGACCTCGACCTTGAGGCTTGACCTCGACTTGAGGCTTTGACCTCGACCTTGAGGCTTTGACCTCGACCTTGAGACTTGGACCTCGACCTTGATGCTGGACTTCGACCTTGAGGCTTTGATCTCGACCTTGAGGCTTGATCTCGACCTTGAGGCTTAATCTCGACCTTAAGGCTTGACCTCGACCTTGAGGCTTGACCTCGACCTTGAGGCTTGACCTCGACCTTGAGGCTTGGACCTCGACCTTCAGAAGCCATGCTGGTGCCTTCCATGATCTTGGGAATGCTTATCCTAGCCTGAGGTGCGGATGAACGGCTGGGTTGACTGTGGGCCGACTGTTGCAACCACCAGGATTCGAACCCTGTGCCACCGCTCGTCGACCCTAGGCGGCCCGTGAATGCGTCACGGTCGGGGACGCTAACCGCCGCTCTGCGTCGCTCCGACGGTCGCAAGTCGGTGTCGCCGGGCGTCGCAACGCGCGTAGAACCCTCGCGAGGCATGTAGTTGTGGGGACGGGCGCAGGAACGCGTCGCCGAGTCGTGCTGTGGGCCCCCTGCGTCATGCTGTGGGCCCCCTGCGTCGTGTTGCGGGCCCCCTGCGTCGTGTTGCGGGCCCCCTGCGTCGTGTTATGTGCACCCTGCGTCGTGTTGTGTGCCCTCTACTCCGTGTTGTGGGCCCCCTGCGTCGTGTTGTGTGCCCTCTACTCCGTGCTGTGGGCCCCCTGCGTCGTGTTTTGGGCCCCCTGCGTCGTGTTGTGGGCCCCCTGCGTCGTGTTGTGGGCCCCCTGCGTCGTGTTGTGTGCACCCTGCGTCGTGTTGTGTGCCCTCTACTCCGTGCTGTGGGCCCCCTGCGTCGTGCTGTGGGCCCCCTGCGTCGTGCTGTGGGCCCCCTGCGTCGTGTTGTGTGCACCCTGCGTCGTGTTGTGTGCCCTCTACTCCGTGCTGTGGGCCCCTTGCGTCGTGTTGTGGGCCCCCTGCGTCGTGTTGTGTGCCCTCTACTCCGTGTTGTGGGCCCCTTGCGTCGTGTTGTGGGCCCCCTGCGTCGTGTTGTGTGCCCTCTACTCCGTGTTGTGGGCCCCTTGCGTCGTGTTGTGTGCCCCCTGTGTCGTGGGCCCCCTGCGTCGTGTTGTGTGCCCTCTACTCCGTGCTGTGGGCCCCCTGCGTCGTGTTGTGGGCCCCCTGCGTCGTGCTGTCGCGATGACCCCGGTGTGTACCGACGCGCAGGATTGACCCTGGTCCTCCCCGCTGTACAGATGGGCACGGAAGCGACCACTCCAGGTCTGGGTTTACATCCTCTTAATGAGATGGAGGTTGTGTGATGGCCTGTGAGTGATGGAGTGGAGGGCGCTGGGGAGGGAGGGAGGAGAAGGAGGCCCCCCGCTCGATGTAGCAGCAGCAGCGCCACCGTCTGCCCTCCCTCAACCCATCACGAACCTTTAAACTTCGTGACCTTAACAAGACGCTCACCTTCGTCCCTAAAATTCCTTTAAAGATAATCGTCCCTAAAATTCCTTTAAAAAGAAATTGATTTCATTGTGAGCTATAGTTGATTTTAGGTTCACTGTGACCTGCAGTGTTGTGTGTGAGATGACCAGCTTGTCTGGTATGTTCTTCAGGTCCTGTTATGTTACGTGGTTATACCCCCATCACCCAGGTCCTGTTATGTTACGTGGTTATACCCCCATCACCCAGGTCCTGTTATGTTACGTGGTTATACCCCCATCACTCAGGTCCTGTTATGTTACGTGGTTATACCCCCATCACTCAGGTCCTGTTATGTTACGTGGTTATACCCCCATCACTCAGGTCCTGTTATGTTACGTGGTTATACCCCCATCACTCAGGTCCTGTTATGTTACGTGGTTATACCCCCATCACCCAGGTCCTGTTATGTTACGTGGTTATACCCCCATCACTCAGGTCCTGTTATGTTACGTGGTTATACCCCCATCACTCAGGTCCTGTTATGTTACGTGGTTATACCCCCATCACTCAGGTCCTGTTATGTTACGTGGTTATACCCCATCACTCAGGTCCTGTTATGTTACGTGGTTATACCCCCATCACTCAGGTCCTGTTATGTTACGTGGTTATACCCCATCACTCAGGTCCTGTTATGTTACGTGGTTATACCCCCCACCCATCACTCAGGTTCTGTTATGTTACGTGGTTATACCCCCATCACTCAGGTTCTGTTATGCTACGTGGTTATACCCCCATCACTCAGGTCCTGTTATGTTACATGGTTATCCCCCATCACTCAGGTTCTGTTATGTTACATGGTTATACCCCCATCACTCAGGTTCTGTTATGTTACGTGGTTATACCCCCATCACTCAGGTTCTGTTATGTTACATGGTTATCCCCCATCACTCAGGTCCTGTTATGTTACGTGGTTATACCCCCATCACTCAGGTCCTGTTATGTTACGTGGTTATACCCCCATCACCCAGGTCCTGTTATGTTACGTGGTTATACCCCCATCACTCAGGTCCTGTTATGTTACGTGGTTATACCCCCATCACT
>NC_092289.1:5241446-5256446 GCF_036320965.1 Panulirus ornatus | reverse complement strand
TGTAGGTTGTCATACCGGAGGTGTAGGTTGTCATACCTGGAGGTGTAGGTTGTCATACCGGAGGTGTAGGTTGTCATACCTGGAGGTGTAGGTTGTCATACCTGGAGGTGTAGGTTGTCATACCTGGAGGTGTAGGTTGTCATACCGGAGGTGTAGGTTGTCATACCGGAGGTGTAGGTTGTCATACCGGAGGTGTAGGTTGTCAGGCGATGTGTGTGTGTGTGTGTGTGTGTGTGTGTGTGTGTGTGTGTGTCGAGTGTAAGAGCCTCTAGTGTGTACGAGAGACCAGAGCACCTGCCCCAAGTCTGCTCCACCTTCTGCTGGAGTATCAAGTCTGCTCCACCTTCTGCTGGAGTATCAAGTCTGCTCCACCTTCTGCTGGAGTATCAAGTCTGCTCCACCTTCTGCTGGAGTACCAAGTCTGCTCCACCTTCTGCTGGAGTACCAAGTCTGCTCCACCTTCTGCTGGAGTACCAAGTCTGTTCCACCTTCTGCTGGAGTACCAAGTCTGCTCCACCTTCTGCTGGAGTACCAAGTCTGTTCCACCTTCTGCTGGAGTACCAAGTCTGCTCCACCTTCTGCTGGAGTACCAAGTCTGCTCCACCTTCTGCTGGAGTACCAAGTCTGTTCCACCTTCTGCTGGAGTACCAAGTCTGCTCCACCTTCTGCTGGAGTACCAAGTCTGCTCCACCTTCTGCTGGAGTATCAAGTCTGCTCCACCTTCTGCTGGAGTATCAAGTCTGCTCCACCTTCTGCTGGAGTACCAAGTCTGCTCCACCTTCTGCTGGAGTACCAAGTCTGCTCCACCTTCTGCTGGAGTACCAAGTCTGCTCCACCTTCTGCTGGAGTACCAAGTCTGCTCCACCTTCTGCTGGAGTACCAAGTCTGCTCCACCTTCTGCTGGAGTACCAAGTCTGCTCCACCTTCTGCTGGAGTACCAAGTCTGCTCCACCTTCTGCTGGAGTACCAAGTCTGCTCCACCTTCTGCTGGAGTACCAAGTCTGCTCCACCTTCTGCTGGAGTACCAAGTCTGCTCCACCGTCTGCTGGAGTACCAAGTCTGCTCCACCTTCTGCTGGAGTACCAAGTCTGCTCCACCTTCTGCTGGAGTACCAAGTCTGCTCCACCTTCTGCTGGAGTACCAAGTCTGCTCCACCTTCTGCTGGAGTACCAAGTCTGCTCCACCTTCTGCTGGAGTATCAAGTCTGCTCCACCTTCTGCTGGAGTATCAAGTCTGCTCCACCTTCTGCTGGAGTACCAAGTCTGCTCCACCTTCTGCTGGAGTACCAAGTCTGCTCCACCTTCTGCTGGAGTACCAAGTCTGCTCCACCTTCTGCTGGAGTACCAAGTCTGCTCCACCGTCTGCTGGAGTACCAAGTCTGCTCCACCTTCTGCTGGAGTACCAAGTCTGCTCCACCTTCTGCTGGAGTACCAAGTCTGCTCCACCTTCTGCTGGAGTACCAAGTCTGCTCCACCTTCTGCTGGAGTACCAAGTCTGCTCCACCTTCTGCTGGAGTACCAAGTCTGCTCCACCTTCTGCTGGAGTACCAAGTCTGCTCCACCTTCTTCTGGAGTACCAAGTCTGCTCCACCTTCTTCTGGAGTACCAAGTCTGCTCCACCTTCTGCTGGAGTACCAAGTCTGTTCCAACTTCTGCTGGAGTACCAAGTCTGCTCCACCTTCTGCTGGAGTATCAAGTCTGCTCCACCTTCTGCTGGAGTATCAAGTCTGCTCCACCTTCTGCTGGAGTATCAAGTCTGCTCCACCTTCTGCTGGAGTACCAAGTCTGCTCCACCTTCTGCCGGAGTATCTCGGGTCTCTGCTCGCCTCTCCTGCAGAAGTCCGTGGTCAGCTGGGCAGTGATGGCGGCATCACCACTCGTCATACGAGGCCAGTGACTGGTTGAAGGCCAGTCCCCGCTGGAGGGCCAGCTTAACCTGATGATCAAGTATTGCTCCAAGGCTGAGACATACCTCAACACACAAGGTGTTGGGGGGCCTTGGCTGCGGCAGGGCGCGGGCGGGGCGGAGCGGGGGGCGTCTCCGTCCCTCCTCACTCCCTCAAGCCTCAATGACAACAAGAGCTCCTGCCGGAGTGAGTAATCTAATTAGGAAGACGGGTCTGGGCTGCCCAAGATGGTCGAGGTACGTTTTCCAGTGAGTGATACATTGCCGCCCCAGCAGCCCCCTCGCCTCCTCCTCCGCAAGATGAAAGAGAAATTGATGGGCCCCCCGTGGGTATGATGACTCCGGACGCCTGCCTCCTCCTCCTCCTCCTCCAGCAGGAGGAGACTTGCGCCCGAAGGGACAACCTTACTCCGGACGGCTGCCTCCTCCTCCTCCTCTCCTCCTCCTCCTCCAGCAGGAGGAGTCTTGCGCCCGAAGAGACAACCTTACTCCGGAAGGCTGCCTCCTCCTCCTCCTCCTCCAGCAGGAGGAGTCTTCCGTATTGAGGAACTTGTGTTGGAGCTGCAGACATTTTGACCATCGAGAACACAGGCTTGCCAGCCCTTAGGGCCTGATGGGACGAGGTCCTCCGTCCTCTGGCACTACCAGGCTACAGCAACAGGTCTTCCTCCTCCTGCGCGATTCGATACCAGGTTCCTCCTCCTCCGCCGGAACCCGATAGAGGGCCACTTCCTCAGGACCCGATAGAGGGCCACTTCCTCAGGACCCGATAGAGGCCACTTCCTCAGGACCCGATGAGAGCTACTTCCTCAGGACCCGATAGAGGGCCACTTCCTCAGGACCCGATAGAGGTTTTACTTCCTCAGGACCCGATAGAGGGCCACTTCCTCAGGACCCGATAGAGCTTTACTTCCTCAGGACCCCATAGAGGTCTTACTTCCTCAGGACCCGATAGAGGGCTACTTCCTCAGGACCCGATAGAGGGCCACGTTGCAGAAGCCGATGTGCAAGGTTCCCTCAGACAGAACCCGCCAGAAGGCTCCTTCAGCAGAACCCGCTGTGCCCCCCCACCAGATCCCGGCATGGGGCGCTACTGAAGGACTGGGCACACAAGTTCTCTGACCAGACACAGAAAACCTCCTGCACCTCCTCCTACTACTGGACACAGACGGCTCCTCTTCCCAGACGGGACACATACCCTCCCTCCCTCCTCCTCCTCCGGCTCCTCCTCTTCCTCCTCCTCCTTCTCCTCCTCCTCCTCCTCCTGCTGGTCTTCGTCATTCGCTATACAGAAAGCCTCCTGCACCTCCTCCTTCTGAACACAGACGGCTCCTCTTCCCAGACGGACACATACCCTCCCTCCTCCTCCTCTTCTTCTTCTTCCTCCTCCTCCTCCTCCTCCTCCTCCTCCTCCTCCTCCTCCTCCTCCTCCTCCTCCTCTTCCTCTTCCTCCTCCTCCTCCTGGTCTTCGTCATTCGCTATATTCCATCAGGAACTCCACTGATGATGTCGGCCATTGTCGTTGATGCTTGACCGGCCCACACCGCCGGGAACAGAGTTGCCTCAGCACACGGAAGCAGTCTGGCCAAGACCTGCTATCCCTTCAGCCACGCCAGGAGGTGAGGGGAGATACAGGTGCTTCGTTAAATACTGTCATGCAACCGCTGGTTATGAGAGGGGGGGTTTAACGAGGTCGTTTACACTGCCCTCCTGCTGCTGTTGCTGGGTTGTTTTTGAAACGAGTGGACATGGCGTGGTGGCAGACGCGTCTGTGCTTTCGTGAAGCGAGCCATCCCAGGACGAGCGGTCGTATCCCCGCCGGTCCAGCGTCCCTACGGCCGTCGACGCGTCACGGGCGTGTTGATGACGTATTGATGACGTCAGGTGACGCACGCGTCTGTGAACGATGTGGTCGTGGTCGAGGCTGACGCTTTTTCTACACGTTGCGTAATGGGAAGTGACGAAATTATATGAGATACTGTTATCTTCACTCACTCACGAACTGGCTGCAGTGACCAGGAGCCGAGTTAATGACTGGGGGTAGGAATATATATATATATATATATATATATATATATATATATATATATATATATATATATATATATATATATATATATATATATATATATATTCATTTATTTATGAAATTTTCTTAAATGTTCAATGATTTTCTGTCGGACTCTAGAAGATATGGACGAGATGTGTTAGCAGGACTGGCCTCTCTCTCTCTCTCTCTCTCTCTCTCTCTCTCTCTCTCTCTCTCTCTCTCTCTCTCTCTCTCTCTCTCAGAAGGCTCCGGAGGGGTCATCTAGTTTACATTTCGTTTCCAGCACAGCCACCCTCCTCCGCACAACCCTATCCATAGCCCACGCCTCGCAACCATATAACGTTGTTGGAACCACTATTCCTTCAAACATGCCCATTTTTGCTTTCCGAGATAACGTTCTCGCCTCCCACACATTCTTCAACGCTCCCAGAACCTTCGCACCCTCCCCCACCTCGTGACTCACTTCCGCTTCCGTGGTTCCATTTGATGCTAACTCCACTCCCAGATATCTAAAACACTTCACTTCCTCCAATTTTTCTCCATTCAATTTTACCAAACCCAGTCACCAACTTCTGCAGTTTCTCACCCAAATCAGCCACCAGCGCTGTATCATCGGCGAACAACAACCGACTCACTTCCCAGGCCCTTTCATCCCCAACTGACTGCATACTCGCCCCTCTCTCCAAAACTCTTATATTTACCTCCCTAACCACCCCATCCATAAACGAATTAAATATTCATGGTGACATCACACATCCCTGCCGCAAACCGACATTCACTGTGAACCATTCACTCTCCTCTCTTCCTACTCGTACACACGCCTTACACCCTTGATGAAAACTTCTCTCTGCTTCTAGCAGCTTACCTCCCACTAATTCTCAATGCCTTCCACAAAGCATTTCTATCAACCATATATCCCTTCTCCCGATCCATAAATGCCACATACAAATCCTTCTGTTTTATGTAAGTATATCTCACTCACATCTTCAAAGCAAACACCTGATCCACACATCCTCTTCCACTTCTGAAACCACACTACTCTTCCCCAGTCTGATGCTTTGTATATGCCTTCACCCACTCAGTCAACACCCTCCCATACAACTTACCAGGTATGCTCAACAAACTTTTACCTCAGTAGTTTGGACACTCATCTTTATCCCCTTTGCCTTTGTACAATGGCACTATGCCTGCATTCCGCCAATCCTCAGGCATTTTGTGATCCATACATACACTGAATATCCTTATCAACCAATGAACAATACAGTCACCCCTTTCTTGATAAATTCAACTGCTGTCCCATCCATTCCCGCCGCCTTGCCAGATTTCATCTTCCGCAAGGCTTTCACCTTCTCTTCCTACTTCACCAAAACACTCTTCATGATTGTCTGACTTCGGATACCATCCCAACCAAAACACCCTACATTTGCCTCTCTGCCATCAAACACATTCAACAAACCTTCAAAATACTCACGCCATCTCTTCCTCAGTCCATCACTACCTGTTATCACTTCCCCCTTACCCCCTTCACCGGTATCCCCACTTGTTCTCTAGCCTTTCGCGCATTATTTACCTTCTTCCAAAAGATCTTTTTATTCTTCGTAAAGTTTAATGATACTCTTTCACCCCAACTCTCATTTGCCCTCTTTCTGAACTCCTGCACCGTCGTGACCTCTTGCTGTTTCCTCTTATACATAACCCAGTCATTTGCACTTCTTCCCTGTAAGTGACCGCCCAAACGCCTCTTCTTTTCACTTGCAACTCCTTTATACCACTCACTATCCTTTCTAATCTGCCCACCTCCCACCTTTCTTGCACATGCCAGCACTCCTTTCCGAAATACCTCCCAATCCTCACCACTCCCCTCACTTCATTTACTCTCATCTTTTGCCATTCTACACTCAGTCTCTCCTGGTATTTCTTCACACAAGTCTCTTTTCTAAGCTCACTTACTCTCACCACTCTCTTCTCCCCAACATTCTCTATTCTTGAAATCCTCTACAAATCCCCACATTCGCCTCCACAAGATAGTGGTCAGACATCCCTCCAGCTGCCCCTCTCAGCACATCAACATCCAAAAGTCTCTCTTTTTTACACGCCTATCAACTAACACGTAATCCATTAATGTCCTTTGACCATCTCTCCTCGTCACATACGTATACTTATGTATATCTCTCTGTTTAAACCAGGTATTCTCAATCATCAGTCTTTTTCGGCACAAAAATCCTCAAGTTCTTCACCATTTCCATTCACAACGCTGAATACCCCATGTACACCAATTATACTCTCAACTGCCACATTACTTACCTTCGCATTTAAATCACCCATCACTAATACCAGCTGGTCTCGTGCACCAAGGCTGCTCACACACTCACTCAGATGCTCCCTAAACACTTGCCTCTCATGATCTTTCTTTCTCATGACCGGGTGCATATGCACCAATAATCACCCATCTCTCTCCATCCACTTTCAGTTTTACCCACATCAATCAATGCTTTTGGCTCCTTTTGTTTTCTCTTTAAGAAATTGAAGTACAAGAAGGGAGGGTTTCCAGCCCCCACCCCCCCAATCATATCTCCCAACCACTTCCTTGGTTGGACCATCAGTATAACACAGCTCCCCACCACTTCCTTGGTTGGACCATCAGTATAACACAGCTCCCCAGCACTTCCTAGGTTGGACCATCAGTATAACATAGCTCCCCACCACTTCCTTGGTTGGATCATCAATATAACATAGCTCCCACCACTTCCTTGGTTGGACCATCAGTATAACACAGCTCCCACCACTTCCTTGGTTGGACCATCAGTATAACACAGCTCCCCAGCACTTCCTAGGTTGGACCATCAGTATAACATAGCTCCCCACCACTTCCTTGGTTGGACCATCAGTATAACATAGCTCCCACCACTTCCTTGGTTGGACCATCAGTATAACACAGCTCCCCAGCACTTCCTAGGTTGGACCATCAGTATAACATAGCTCCCCACCACTTCCTTGGTTGGATCATCAATATAACATAGCTCCCACCACTTCCTTGGTTGGACCATCAGTATAACACAGCTCCCCACCACTTCCTTGGTTGGACCATCAGTATAACATAGCTCCCCACCACTTCCTTGGTTGGATCATCAATATAACATAGCTCCCCACCACTTCCTTGGTTGGACCATCAGTATAACATAGCTCCCCACCACTTCCTTGGTTGGACCATCAGTATAACACAGCTCCCCAGCACTTCCTAGGTTGGACCATCAGTATAACATAGCTCCCCACCACTTCCTTGGTTGGACCATCAGTATAACATAGCTCCCCACCACTTCCTTGGTTGGACCATCAGTATAACACAGCTCCCACCACTTCCTTGGTTGGACCATCAGTATAACACAGCTCCCCAGCACTTCCTAGGTTGGACCATCAGTATAACATAGCTCCCCACCACTTCCTTGGTTGGATCATCAATATAACATAGCTCCCACCACTTCCTTGGTTGGACCATCAGTATAACACAGCTCCCACCACTTCCTTGGTTGGACCATCAGTATAACACAGCTCCCCAGCACTTCCTAGGTTGGACCATCAGTATAACATAGCTCCCCACCACTTCCTTGGTTGGATCATCAATATAACATAGCTCCCACCACTTCCTTGGTTGGACCATCAGTATAACACAGCTCCCACCACTTCCTTGGTTGGACCATCAGTATAACACAGCTCCCCAGCACTTCCTAGGTTGGACCATCAGTATAACACAGCTCCCACCACTTCCTTGGTTGGACCATCAGTATAACATAGCTCCCACCACTTCCTTGGTTGGACCATCAGTATAACATAGCTCCCCACCACTTCCTTGGTTGGATCATCAATATAACATAGCTCCCACCACTTCCTTGGTTGGATCATCAGTATAACATAGCTCCCACCACTTCCTTGGTTGGATCATCAATATAACACAGCTCCCACCACTTCCTTGGTTGGACCATCAGTATAACACAGCTCCCCAGCACTTCCTTGGTTGGATCATCAATATAACATAGCTCCCACCACTTCCTTGGTTGGACCATCAGTATAACACAGCTCCCACCACTTCCTTGGTTGGACCATCAGTATAACACAGCTCCCCAGCACTTCCTTGGTTGGATCATCAATATAACACAGCTCCCACCACTTCCTTGGTTGGACCATCAATATAACACAGCTCCCCAGCACTTCCTTGGTTGGATCATCAGTATAACATAGCTCCCACCACTTCCTTGGTTGGATCATCAATATAACATAGCTCCCACCACTTCCTTGGTTGGATCATCAATATAACATAGCTCCCACCACTTCCTTGGTTGGATCATCTATATAACACAGCTCCCACCACTTCCTTGGTTGGACCATCAGTATAACACAGCTCCCCAGCACTTCCTTGGTTGGATCATCAATATAACATAGCTCCCACCACTTCCTTGGTTGGACCATCAGTATAACACAGCTCCCACCACTTCCTTGGTTGGATCATCAATATAACACAGCTCCCACCACTTCCTTGGTTGGACCATCAGTATAACACAGCTCCCCAGCACTTCCTTGGTTGGACCATCAGTATAACATAGCTCCCACCACTTCCTTGGTTGGATCATCTATATAACACAGCTCCCACCACTTCCTTGGTTGGACCATCAGTATAACACAGCTCCCCAGCACTTCCTTGGTTGGACCATCAGTATAACATAGCTCCCACCACTTCCTTGGTTGGATCATCAATATAACATAGCTCCCACCACTTCCTTGGTTGGATCATCTATATAACACAGCTCCCACCACTTCCTTGGTTGGACCATCAGTATAACACAGCTCCCACCACTTCCTTGGTTGGACCATCAGTATAACACAGCTCCCACCACTTCCTAGGTTGGACCATCAATATAACACAGCTCCCACCACTTCCTTGGTTGGACCATCAATATAACACAGCTCCCACCACTTCCTTGGTTGGACCATCAGTATAACATAGCTCCCCACCACTTCCTTGGTTTGACCATCAATATGACATAGCTCCTCACCACTTCCTTGGTTGGACCATCAATATAACATAGCTCCCCACCACTTCCTTGGTTGGACCATCAATATAACATAGCTCCCCACCACTTCCCTGGTTGGACCATCAATATAACACAGCTCCCACCACTTCCTTGGTTGGACCATCAGTATAACACAGCTCCCACCACTTCCTTGGTTGGACCATCACTCCGCTCCTCTGGTCCCAGTCATCCGTGGCCATATCTGTGGTGTGATCACATCTCATCACAACCACGTCACACCCACCTCAACTCTGCCTTTTCTATTTTTGTAAGTCAGTCGATTTAGGTTCGTTTTTTTTTGTTTTTGTTTTTGTTTCTCTTTTATTTGTTTTATTTGTTCACAGTGGAATGGTGACGTTTGTGTCCAGTGGAACTGGTCTTGCACTCATCCCTGACCACCAGGGGCCCAGGACTGGTGTCCTTCGATCAAGGTAGAGACGGAGGCGAAGCGAGTGAGGGATCAGTCCTCCTCCTCCTCCTCCTCTTCCTCCTCCTCCTCCGCCTCCTGCGGGGGGACCCCAGATCTCCAGCAGGAGGGAGAAGGGAGGGTTGGGGAGGGTAGAGGGTGGATCATTAACAACCCAGGTGGCTGGTCTATTCATACAGAGTCTTGCTGTTAAGTGGCTCGCTCGCCAGAAGCGTCGGACCTGCGCATACCTGCATATGTTGGGGTGAGGGCGTCCCTGGGATGCTGGAAGAACTGGAGTGCGTTAAGATCGGCCCCACACACACACACACACACACACACACACACACACACACACACACACACCTCCTGGGTGCTCCACCGTCTCGCGTATATGTTAAGTTAATCACCTCGACGCGAGGCCAGGTTAACAGGTGTGTAGTCTGGCTGAACGGTGCCTTAACGAGGCGTGTGTGTGTGTGTATAGCCTGTGATGGGGGGGGGGGAGGACTGGCGCGTGAGTATGTCCCCAGCCGGAATGCTCCAGGGTGGATGAACAGCTGGGTTGACTGTGGGCCGACTGCCGCAACCGTCAGGATTCGAACCTATGCCACGCTGGGCCCTGGGTGAATGCGACCCGGTGGGCAACGCTGCCCGCTACACCACGGCAGGTCTGTAGACACGAAGAGAAAGCAACACGAGGCTAGATGTGTGACTAGGTGCCCGACCATGGTCAGCAAAGCTTGAGGCTACGTATGAAGAGGGGGAAAATGGACCACAGATACGATGTGTGTCGTAACCTTGCAGGACGGGACGAGAGCGACTAGGGCGTGTTGTCATTCCGGCTCTCCCGTCGTAAATCGGTTTGGCAACGCCGATAGCGAGCACCTCCGTGAAACTGGGAAGACCCGATCGATTGCAGGACACGGAAGAGGGAGAACCCGCGATAGATGGTGAAGACATCAAGTTGACCTGGGAAATCAGAACATGTAAGAAATAAAGCATACTCGTTCTGTTATATATATATATATATATATATATATATATATATATATATATATATATATATATATATATATATATATATTCTTATGAGTCCACGGGGAAAATGAAACACGGTAAGTTCCTAAGTGCACTTTCGTGTAATAATCACATCATCAAGGGAGACACAAGAGAGAAATATAAGTCACTTGATATACATCGAAGAGACGAAGCTAGGACGCCGTTTTGTATATTTCTCTCTTGTGTCTCCTCTGATGATGTGATTATTACATGAAAGTACACTTGGGAACTTGTCGTGTTTCATTTTCCCCGTGGACTCAGGAATATCTTGATCACGCGCAAAATTGTGATCCTTTCCAATATATATATATATATATATATATATATATATATATATATATATAGATATATAGATAGATAGATAGATAGATAGATTGAATATATAGGAAGATAGATATATGGACATAGATATATTTTGTTTACGTTTGGCGGGAACACCGCGCCAACCCTGGCGTGTCGCCACGATCCTGGCGCGGGACCCACGCCCGCCTCCCGCCAATACAAAGTTCGTTTCTCAATACTTAATGATTTGGTTTGTCCGCCATCCATCATATTGTGGACAGTTTTCGATATAGATATATTTTTTATTTCCCCTTTTTCTGTTGCCTTAGTGTGGGGTTGTGTGTGTGTGTGGTTGTGGGTGTGTGGTGTTGTGGGTGTGTGTGGTTGTGGGTGTGTGGGGTTGTGTGTGTGTGTGGTTGTGGGTGTGTGGTGTTGTGGGTGTGTGTGGTTGTGGGTGTGTGGTGTTGTGGGTGTGTGTGGTTGTGGGTGTGTGGGGTTGTGTGTGTGTGTTGTGTGTCTGACTGGCTCTTCCTGGGTGATGAGCGGAGGGAGGGAATCAAGCAGGCGGTCCATTTCTTTCTTTTTTGAGTCACCGGTTCAACATTTTGAGCACCTGAACTCTTGTGTGAGTACGAGTTAGTTATGTAGACATTTTACGAAAACACGACTCCGAAAAAACCACCCCTTCCCCCATTTAAAATGATCACAGATAGTACGTTAAATAATGTAGGTTAACCATGACTGAAAATATAACTTAGAAGAATTAAATAAAGATAAATAGATCAATCACAACATATTTAGAAGAATTAGATAAAGATAAATAGATCAATCACAACTTTTTGCGTCTTCTGTGCGAGATTGGAAGGGTATGAATGTCTTCCAGAGAGAGAGAGAGAGAGAGAGAGAGAGAGAGAGAGAGAGAGAGAGAGAGAGAGAGAGAGAGAAGAGCCTGCCCGTCCATTTCTCACTTAGGAGGGGCTTGGCGGGGAAAATTACCACAACCACGAACCACCACCAGGTTGTGAACGCCTCTCATAACCTTGGTTGGCTCTGGCGGCCGTGGACTCTCCGTTCACAAGGAAAACGTCCCGACTCTGACCATTGTGTGTGTTCCTTTTAGACCAGTATAATAAGTTCAGTTTCCCCCCGGTCTGGCGCTACGTAGGTAAGGTCAGCTTGGCCCCGGGGGTTCGTTATGGGATCCATGGGAAGCGCGCATTTCCAGCCGGGACCGCCGGCCAACGTTGTTGTGTTGACGGAGAGGAAGCGATTACGACGGTCGTAAAATGACAACAATACGCTGCAGGAAATGCGTTCACTGGCGAGCGAGCGAGCGAGCGGGCGGCCTCCCTCCCTCCCTCCCTCCGCCGGGCGCTGCCTACCTATACACCACACACTCACCCTCACTCACTCCCGCGGGTCCTTCCGCCTCTCCCCTCACACCCACCTCCGTGATCTTGAGTGTTTCTTCTCGTATGTCGCCGCTACGGTACAGGGTGAAGCGCCCCCTGGCGAGACCCAGGCCCTGCTGAAGATGCTGGTCAACATGGTGGAGCGTAGCAGGGACAGATGGTGGCGGAGCGCCATCGCGAGCGGGCGCGGCACAGCGTGTGGCGCGCGCGGCAGCGTTGTGGCCTAGCCCAGCCTAGCCTTCACCCTGCCGACAGACAAAACCGCGAGTGTAATTCCTTTCGCCTTCACCTTTCCACGTCCCTGCCCGCGCCACGTCCCTGCCCGCGCCACGTTCTTGCGTTCCCCCAGCGCGTTGCGTGCCACGTCCTCTGCCGACGGGCAGCGTGTCCACGTCCGGTACGGCTCCTCCTACACCTCCTTCGGGTAATTTGCCTCAACAAAGGACTGATGTCGTGCCATTGAGAGAGAGAGAGAGAGAGAGAGAGAGAGAGAGAGAGAGAGAGAGAGAGAGAGAGAGAGAGAGATTAAGAAATAGAATATCCTACATCGCGTGAAAGGACGAGTAGATTTTTATCTTTTCTTCCATTGCTTTGTTGCATGCAACCTCCCGCTGCTGCTCCTGCTGGTGCTGCAGTCTTATCTACCGGTAAGGCACAGGCTTGACCCGCGGGGGGGGGGGGGGGGGGGGGCGTTCGTAACAATCCCCTCCTCCCTCCCTCCCTCCCTCGCTCCTCCTCCTCCTCCTCCTCCTCCTCCTCCTCCTCCTCCCTCGCTCCTCCTCCCTCCTGCGTCGGGTTGACCTTGGCTCCGTGTGACGCATGGGGTTCTATGTGGTATTTGGAGGTTTTTCTGCCCAGGACGATGTGATTAAACCCCCCCCCCCCCACAACCCCCCACCCCACCCCCACAACCCCCCACCCCACCCCCACAACCCCCCAGCCCACCCCCACCCCCCACTCATGATTTGCCTCGCTCGCTGTTGCTTGTGTGTGTGTGTGTGTGTGTGTGTGTGTGTGTGTGTGTGTGTGTGTGTGTGTGTGACGCTTGCAAGAACCCGAGGGGAGAGGGAGGGAGGCGACGTCGTACGCTGACTGGCGCTGTGAGCCACACGCCGCTGGTTAGGTAGGTCGTGTTGACTTTGACTAGGTGGTTGGACGAGGGTACGACACACGACCCTCCCTCCCTCCCTCAGCACGACCCCCCACGACCATGAGCTTCACGACGTTACGACCCTCCTCGGCACGACTCAGCGACCCCTCAACACGACTGAACGACCCTGGTGTTCTGGTGGCGACCTGACCTCTTTTGACCTTGCCCTTAAGGTCAAGCCATCATACATAAGGGTCGTGCCGTTGTGCCCTGGGTGGTCATGCCGTCGTGCCCTGGGGGGTCGTGCCGTCGTGCCCTGGGGGGTCGTGCCGTCGTGCCCTGGGGGGTCGTGCCGTCGTGCCCTGGGGGTCGTGCCGTCGTGCCCTGGGGTCGTACAGGTCGTGCCCTGAAGGGGTAAGGACAGAGAGGGACAGGTAACGCGGAAACCACACTCACGCTGAGACGCAGGTATCCAGGGAATGAACACAGAAAGCTACTGCAATGGAAAGTTCTCCGTTTCGTAGGTCCAGGTCGTGTACAGGAGGCTGACGCTGGCCTGACGAAGAAATTGATGGAAAATCTTAAAAGAAAAAGGGATTGAGGAAGACTGGCACACCTCATGGACGAAATTGATTTGATGTCTCGACCCTTTATGTGTTTCTTCCTCCGTCTGGGTGAAATGGAACGTGGGAGTTTAGTGAGATGTTCGTAGATCATGTGTACATTTTGGCCCTCACTGTTGTCGTGCCGAGGTCTGAAATGATGGAGAACCTTTGCTATATATATATATATATATATATATATATATATATATATATATATATATATATATTTTTTTTTTTTTTTTTTTTTTTTCTTTTATACTATGCGCCATTTCCCGCGTTAGCGAGATAGCGTTAAGAGCAGAGGACTGAGCCTTTGAGGAAATATCCTCACTTGGCCCCCTTCTCTGTTCCTTCTTTTGGAAAATCAAAAAACAAGAGGGGAGGATTTCCAGCCCCCCGCTCCCTCCTGTTTTAGTCGCCTTCTACGACACGTAGGGAATACGTGGGAAGTATTCTTTCTCCCCCTATCCTCAGGGATAATATATATATATATATATATATATATATATATATATATATATATATATATATATATATATATATATATATATATTCCTATGAGTCCACGGGGAAAATGAAACACGATAAGTTCCCAAGTGCGCTTTCGTGTAATAATCACATCATCAGGGGAGACACAAGAGAGAATTTGATGTCAGTTGATATACATCGAAGAGACGAAGCTAGGACGCCATTTGGTAAAAATGTGATTGTCCAAAACATACAACGAGCGTTCATAAACTTATCATTTTACAAATTTTATCAACAATAAAGTTATCTAATTTGTATAGACCATCACTAATATTAAGATTATAATTCTTTGTGTATTTAATAATAGAAGATTCAATGGTATTTCTCGTGGTAATAGAGTTAGAGTTAATAACTGAGATGGCATTACTCCAGTCAGTACTATGATCATAGTTTTTAACGTGATTAAACAAGGCATTTGATTCTTGTCCCGTTGTTATACTACATTTATGTTGCTTAAGTCTCACAGAAAGATCCTTACCAGTCTGACCAACATAAAATTTATCACATTTTCCACAAGGCACTTTACAGATGCATCCAAGAGAATTTTCTGGTGAATTCCTGATTAAGATATTCTTTTATAGTATTATTGTTGCT
>NC_092289.1:5176446-5236446 GCF_036320965.1 Panulirus ornatus | reverse complement strand
GATCCTTTGTGTAAGTTACGATCGTGTATGTAGGTTCCGATCCTGTATATAGGTTACGATCCTGTGTATAGGTTAGGATCCTGTGCATAGTATAGGATCCTGTGTATATGTTAGGATCCTATATATAGCTTAGGATCCTTTGTATAAGTTAAGATCCTGTATATAGGTTAGGATCGTATGTGTAGGTTAGGATCTTATATATAGGTTAGGATCCTTTGTGTAAGTTAGGATCCTGTATATAGTTTACGATCCTGTATATAGGTTAGGATCCTGTATATAGTTTACGATCCTGTATATAGGTTAGGAACCTGTATATAGGTTACGATCCTGTATATAGGTTACGATCCTGTATATAGGTTAGGATCCTGTATATAGGTTAGGATCCTGTATATAGGTTACGATCCTGTATATAGGTTAGGATCCTGTATATAGGTTACGATCCTGTATATAGGTTAGGATCCTGTATATAGGTTACGATCCTGTATATAGGTTAGGATCCTGTATATAGGTTAGGATCCTGTGTCATCAGATCTTCAGTAGTGCCAGCATCAGTAGCAGGTGGAGGCAGGAACAGCGGGGGGCCAGGAACACGTCACATAAGGATCAGTGTGGAGGCCCGGGCCAAAAAGTTGCCCCCGTCAAGGTAATGTGGACCTCCCTCCACCCACCTCAAGGTGAGGAGGAGGGGTTCTCTGTTCCCCTGGTCTCTGTTCTCCTGGTCTCTGCTCCCCTGGTCTCTGTTCTCCTGGTCTCTGTTCGCCTGGTCTCTGTCCCCTGGTATATGTTCTCCTGGTATATGTATGTCCGACCATCCTGACACTGGTACCTACCTGTGGTACATGGTGGCACTAGTACCCACCTGTGGTACAAGGTGGCACTAGTACCCACCTGTGGTACAAGGTGGCACTAGTACCCCCACCTGTGGTACATGGTGGCACTAGTACCCACCTGTGGTACAAGGTGGCACTAGTATCCACCTGTGGTACATGGTGGCACTAGTACCTACCTGTGGTACATGGTGGCACTAGTACCCACCTGTGGTACAAGGTGGCACTAGTACCCACCTGTGGTACATGGTGGCACTAGTACCCACCTGTGGTACAAGGTGGCACTAGTACCCACCTGTGGTACAAGGTGGCACTAGTGCCCACCTGTGGTACAAGGTGGCACTAGTACCCACCTGTGGTACATGGTGGCACTAGTACCCACCTGTGGTACAAGGTGGCACTAGTACCCACCTGTGGTACATGGTGGCACTCGTACCTACCTGTGGTACATGGTGGCACTAGTGCCCACCTGTGGTACAAGGTGGCACTAGTACCTACCTGTGGTACAAGGTGGAACTAGTACCCACCTGTGGTACATGGTGACACTAGCACCTACCTGTGGTACATGGTGGCACTAGTGCCCACCTGTGGTACAAGGTGGCACTAGTACCTACCTGTGGTACAAGGTGGCACTAGTACCCACCTGTGGTACAAGGTGGCACTAGTACCTACCTGTGGTACATGGTGGCACTAGTGCCCACTTGTGGTACAAGGTGGCACTAGTACCTACCTGTGGTACAAGGTGGCACTAGTACCCACCTGTGGTACAAGGTGGCACTAGTACCTACCTGTGGTACATGGTGGCACTAGTGCCCACCTGTGGTACATGGTGGCACTAGTACCCACCTGTGGTACAAGGTGGAACTAGTACCCACCTGTGGTACATGGTGGCACTAGTACCCCCACCTGTGGTACAAGGTGGCACTAGTACCCACCTGTGGTACAAGGTGGCACTAGTACCCACCTGTGGTACATGGTGGCACTAGTACCCCCACCTGTGGTACAAGGTGGCACTAGTACCCACCTGTGGTACAAGGTGGAACTAGTACCCACCTGTGGTACATGGTGGCACTAGTACCCCCACCTGTGGTACATGGTGGCACTAGTACCCACCTGTGGTACAAGGTGGCACTAGTATCCACCTGTGGTACATGGTGGCACTAGTACCCCCACCTGTGGTACATGGTGGCACTAGTACCCACCTGTGGTACAAGGTGGCACTAGTACCTACCTGTGGTACATGGTGGCGCTAGTGCCCACCTGTGGTACATGGTGGCACTAGTACCCACCTGTGGTACAAGGTGGAACTAGTACCCACCTGTGGTACATGGTGGCACTAGTACCCCCACCTGTGGTACAAGGTGGCACTAGTACCCACCTGTGGTACAAGGTGGCACTAGTACCCACCTGTGGTACATGGTGGCACTAGTACCCCCACCTGTGGTACAAGGTGGCACTAGTACCCACCTGTGGTACAAGGTGGAACTAGTACCCACCTGTGGTACATGGTGGCACTAGTACCCCCACCTGTGGTACATGGTGGCACTAGTACCCACCTGTGGTACAAGGTGGAACTAGTACCCACCTGTGGTACATGGTGGCACTAGTACCCCCACCTGTGGTACATGGTGGCACTAGTACCCACCTGTGGTACAAGGTGGCACTAGTATCCACCTGTGGTACATGGTGGCACTAGTACCCACCTGTGATACAAGTTCTCACCCTAGTGGTGTGTACCTGCACCTGCCAGGTAGCTTCAACTAGTGGTGTGTGTGTGTGTGTGTGTGTGTGTGTGTAACATTCCAGCCCTCATATGGCCATAGTGTGGAGCAAACCTGGCTTACGTCTATCTTGCCTTGTACCAAGTGTTTTGCCTTGTACTCTCCCCAGCTTGTAGAGTACATTGTACGCGTCTTGCCTGGTCCTGGAGCCATCATTGGTGATGGGATGACGGGCTTGTGTCTCTCCTCGGCTTGTGACAAGTCTTCCCGTCTTGTACTTCGTGGGTGGAACGTTGTCTGGCATTCCCCTTCCTGGCTTGTACCTCTCCTGGCTTGTACCTCTCCTAGCTTGTACCTCTCCTGGCTTGTACCTCTCCTGGCTTGTACCTCTCCTGGCTTGTAGCTCTCCTGGCTTGTACCTCTCCTAGCTTGTACCTCTCCTGGCTTGTACCTCTCCTGGCTTGTACCTCTCCTAGCTTGTACCTCTCCTAGCTTGTACCTCTCCTGGCTTGTACCTTTCCTAGCTTGTACCTCTCCTAGCTTGTACCTTTCCTGGCTTGTACCTCTCCTGGCTTGTACCTCTCCTAGCTTGTACCTCTCCTGGCATGTACCCTTCCCATGGCTTGTATCCCCCTTGCCTCTGAGTACAAGTAGATGAAGGAAATACACTCTGTAATTCAAAATTAACTTCACGAAAAAGAGAGAGAGAAAATAAAGATCATATTTCCCTTTGTGTTGTTGTGAGGGGAGGAGGTGACGAAGGCGCGCGCTGGACGACTGCACTCACTCACTCACCACCAGGAGGGAGGGAGCGAGCCAGACCTGCGGCAGGAGGGAGAGAGAGAGAGAGAGAGAGAGAGAGAGAGAGAGAGAGAGGTTGGTAAAATGAGACGGGAGGAGGCGGAGGTGGAGCGGCGGGAGACAGTTCCCAGGTCCGGCCGGCCTGGAGTGGAGTGGTCGCCCTTGAAAGCTATTTGAGTTGGGTTTGTTTTGCGATGACGGACGTCCATGTGTAGCTAGCCTACCCTCCTCCCGTCCCGCTTGCTTTATAAAGACCCTTAAATATGTGTGATGGTGGCAAGGGCGGCGCCCTTGCCTCATGACCGTCGGGAGGTGTGTGTGTGTGTGATCGTCCACTGGCAGTGGCCATCCGCTGGTTTGGAGGAGGGAGCGAAGCCTCGCTAACTACCACGATTACTCAATTGGTCATTCCCACCCTCCTCCCCCAGCAGGAGGAGGACGCCCCCTGGCGAGAAGTGGTCGGGAAGAGTGCGAGACCCGCGACGGGCAAAGCGTGGGCCATCCGCTGGTTTGGAGGAGGGAGCGAAGCCTCGCTAACTACCACGATTACCCAATTGGTCATTCCCACCCTCCTCCCCCAGCAGGAGGAGGACGCCCCCTGGCGAGAAGTGGTCGGGAAGAGTGCGAGACCCGCGACGGGCAAAGCGTGGGCCATCCGCTGGTTTGGAGGAGGGAGCGAAGCCTCGCTAACTACCACGATTACCCAATTGGTCATTCCCACCCTCCTCCCCCAGCAGGAGGAGGACGCCCCCTGGCGAGAAGTGGTCGGGAAGAGTGCGAGACCCGCGACGGGCAAAGCGTGGCCTCGGCTTCACCATGACATTTGACCGCACGCGCCCCAAACCCCCGCCGCGCCCAGGCCTGCCAACATGGCCGGTAGCAGGTACCACGAGCATTGCATCATGGCAACAACAACACAGCCCCGCGGGAGGGTTGGCAGCCCTGTGCTCTCTCTCTCTCTCTCTCTCTCTCTCTCTCTCTCTCTCTCTCTCTCTCTCTCTCTCTCTCTCTCTCTCTCCGCAAACTCCAACTCTAATAATTATTTAATCATACTTTATCCATGATAATTTAGTCTCTTTATCTGTGATAAGTTATTCTTTATCCCGTTCCTGAGTCCATATATATATATATATATATATATATATATATATATATATATATATATATATATATATATATATATATATATTATTGAGACATGAATATATGTTGAGAATGTCTGCATGTTGACCAGGAGGCACGTGCACGAGATGGGTAAGATCCTGGCTTAGTAAGATACTACAGGCTTAGTAAGATCTAGGCTCGCTGAGTCCGAGCTTGGTAAGATCCTGGCTCGGTAAGATCTATACTCGGGAAGATCCTAGTTTGAGATCCTAGCATAGCAAGAGCCTGGCTCAGTGAGATCCTGACTCAGTGGCTCAGTAAAATCCTGAATCACAGGCTCAGTAAGATCTTGACTCACTGACTCAGTAAGATCCTGGCTCAGTAAGATCCTGACTCACTGGCTCAGTAAGATCCTGACTCAGGCTCAGTAAAATCCTGACTCAGGCTCAGTAAGATCCTGACTCACTGGCTTAGTAAGATCTTGACTCACTGACTCAGTAAGATCCTGGCTCAGTAAGATCCTGACTCACTGGCTCAGTAAGATCCTGACTCAGGCTCAGTAAAATCCTGACTCAGGCTCAGTAAGATCCTGACTCACTGGCTTAGTAAAATCCTGACCCAGGCTCAGTAAGATCCTGACTCAGTGGCTCAGTAAAATCCTAAATCACAGGCTCAGTAAGATCTTGACTCACTGGCTCAGTAAGATCCTGGCTCAGTAAAATCCTGACTCAGGCTCAGTAAAATCCTGACTCAGGCTCAGTAAGATCTTGACTCACTGGCTCAGTAAGATCCTGCCTCACTGGCTCAGTAAGATCCTGCCTCACTGGCTCAGTAAAATCCTGACTCAGGCTCAGTAAGATCCTGACTCACTGGCTCAGTAAGATCCTGACTCACTGGCTCAGTAAAATCCTGACTCAGGCTCAGTAAGATCTTGACTCACTGGCTCAGTAAGATCCTGACTCACTGGCTCAGTAAGATCCTGACTCAGGCTCAGTAAAATCCTGACTCAGGCTCAATAAGATCTTGACTCACTGGCTCAGTAAGATCCTGACTCACTGGCTCAGTAAGATCTTGACTCACTGGCTCAGCAAGATTCTGACTCACTGGCTCAGTAAGATTCTGACTCAGTGAGATCCTGACTCACTGGCTCAGTAAGATCCTGACTCACTGGCTCAGTAAAATCCTGACTCAGGCTCAGTAAGATCTTGACTCACTGGCTCAGTAAGATCCTGACTCACTGGCTCAGTAAAATCCTGACTCAGGCTCAGTAAAATCCTGACTCAGGCTCAGTAAGATCTTGACTCACTGGCTCAGTAAGATCCTGACTCACTGGCTCAGTAAGATCTTGACTCACTGGCTCAGTAAGATCCTGACTCACTGGCTCAGTAAGATCTTGACTCTGGCTCAGTAAGATTCTGACTCACTGGCTCAGTAAGATTCTGACTCAGTGAGATCCTGACTCACTGGCTCAGTAAGATCCTGGCTCAGTAAGATTCTGACTCGGTAAGATCCTGACTCAGTAAGATCCTGACTCAGTAAGATCCTGGCCCAGTAAGATCGTGGCTTGGTATGGCTGGGTTTTATAATCATCGTGCATCGGGTTCCCGGGTCGCCCCGCCCCGCCCGTTGTACTCACAAGTCTTGTACGAGATCCACGCCACATTTCACTGTTCTTCCTGCCATGCCTGGCGTGGGAAGGTACAGTTGGCTGTATCAACTGTATCATTCACACTGTAGTTAGTCTGTTGTTTCATTATCGCCAGGAGAAGTGTATATAATGTATATGATGAATTTATACATGCGAGGAATTGGTGAATTATTGTGTGAGTTGACTTGGCGTGTATGAGGGCATGGATGATGGCAGCATGTATGAATTATGTACCTGTGTATGTATGTATATGTCTGTGTATGTATGTATATGTATACGTTGAGATGTATAGGTATGTATATGTGTGCTGTATGTGGACGTGTATGTATATACATGTGTATGTGGGCGGGTTGGGCCATTCTTTTCGTCTGTTTCCTTGCGCTACCTCGCTAACGCGGGAGACAGCGACAGAGTACAATAGATCATATAAATCTATCAGTAAAAAATGGTTCAGAGAGAGAGAGAGAGAGAGAGAGAGAGAGAGAGAGAGAGAGAGAGAGAGAGAGAGTTGTGAGTCTGACACCTGTTGTGGGGAGTGGGGTTGTGGTGTAGGGTTGTGTACAACATCACGATACGTGGGAGTGGGTGTAGTGTCGTGTTGACTCAACCTGTTATCTGTGGAGGGTGTAGCCATGGTATCTGTGGAGGGTGTAGCCATGGTATCTGTGGAGGGTGTAGCCATGGTAGCTGTGGAGGGTGTAGCCATGGTATCTGTGGAGGGTGTAGTCATGGTAGCTGTGGAGGGTGTAGCCATGGTATCTGTGGAGGGTGTAGCCATGGTAGCTGTGGAGGGTGTAGCCATGGTATCTGTGGAGGGTGTAGCCATGGTAGCTGTGGAGGGTGTAGCCATGGTAGCTGTGGAGGGTGTAGCCATGGTAGCTGTGGAGGGTGTAGCCATGATAACTGTGGAGGGTGTAGCCATGGTAACTGTGGAGGGTGTAGCCATGATAACTGTGGAGGGTGTAGCCGTGGTAACTGTGGAGGGTGTAGCCATGGTAACTGTGGAGGGTGTAGCCGTGGTAACTGTGGAGGGTGTAGCCATGGTATCTGTGGAGGGTGTAGCCATGGTATCTGTGGAGGGTGTAGCCATGGTAACTGTGGAGGGTGTAGCCATGGTATCTGTGGAGGGTGTAGCCATGGTAACTGTGGAGGGTGTAGCCATGGTAACTGTGGAGGGTGTAGCCATGGTATCTGTGGAGGGTGTAGCCATGGTAACTGTGGAGGGTGTAGCCATGGTATCTGTGGAGGGTGTAGCCATGGTAACTGTGGAGGGTGTAGCCATGGTAACTGTGGAGGGTGTAGCCATGGTAACTGTGGAGGGTGTAGCCATGGTAACTGTGGAGGGTGTAGCCATGGTAACTGTGGAGGGTGTAGCCATGGTATCTGTGGAGGGTGTAGCCATGGTAACTGTGGAGGGTGTAGCCATGGTATCTGTGGAGGGTGTAGCCATGGTATCTGTGGAGGGTGTAGCCATGGTAACTGTGGAGGGTGTAGCCATGGTAACTGTGGAGGGTGTAGCCATGGTATCTGTGGAGGGTGTAGCCATGGTAACTGTGGAGGGTGTAGCCATGGTATCTGTGGAGGGTGTAGCCATGGTATCTGTGGAGGGTGTAGCCATGGTATCTGTGGAGGGTGTAGCCATGGTAACTGTGGAGGGTGTAGCCATGGTATCTGTGGAGGGTGTAGCCATGGTAGCTGTGGAGGGTGTAGCCATGGTAACTGTGGAGGGTGTAGCCATGGTAACTGTGGAGGGTGTAGCCATGGTCACTGTGGTGGGTGTAGCTATGGTATCTGTGGAGGGTGTAACCATGGTTAGTGTGGAGTGTGTAGCCATGGTAGCTGTGGAGGGTGTAGCCATGGTATCTGTGGAGGGTGTAGCCATGGTCACTGTAGAGGGTGTAGCCATGGTATCTGTGGAGGGTGTAACCATGGTATCTGTGGAGGGTGTAGCCATGGTAACTGTGGCGGGTGTAGCCATGGTAACTGTGGAGGGTGTAGCCATGGTAACTGTGGAGGGTGTAGCCATGGTATCTGTGGCGGGTGTAGCCATGGTCACTGTGGAGGGTGTAGCCATGGTATCTGTGGAGGGTGTAGCCATGGTAACTGTGGAGGGTGTAGCCATGGTAACTGTGGAGGGTGTAGCCATGGTAAATGTGGAGGGTGTAGCCATAGTATCTGTGGAGGGTGTAGCCATGGTAACTGTGGAGGGTGTAGCCATGGTAACTGTGGAGGGTGTAGCCATGGTAACTGTGGAGGGTGTAGCCATGGTAACTGTGGAGGGTGTATTTACTATCTTTGTTGTTTTTAGGAAAGCGTGTTTTAAAAAGTGTTTACACAGCTGCTGGGAATGTGGGAGACGGAGCTGGGGATGTGGGAGACGGAGCTGGGGATGTGGGAGACGGAGCTGGGGATGTGGGAGACGGAGCTGGGGATGTGGGAGACGGGGCTTGGGATGTGGAAGACGGAGCTGGGGGATGTGGGAGACGGAGCTGGGAGATGTGGGAGACGAAGCTGGGGATGTGGGAGACGGGGCTGGGAGATGTGGGAGACGGGGCTGGGAGATGTGGGAGACGGAGCTGGGAGATGTGGGAGACGGAGCTAGGGAGATGTGGGAGACGGAGCTGGGGAGATGTCGGAGACGGAGCTGGGGAGATGTGGGAGACGGAGCTGGGAGATGTGGGAGACGGGGCTAGGAGATGTGGGAGACGGAGCTGGGGAGATGTGGGAGACGGAGCTGGGAGATGTGGGAGTCGGAGCTGGGAGATGAGGAGACGGAGCTGGGGATGTGGGAGACGGAGCTGGGAGATGTGGGAGACGGAGCTAGGGAGATGTGGGAGACGAAGCTAGGGACGTGGGAGACGGGGCTGGGAGATGTGGGAGACGGAGCTGGGAGATGTGGGAGACGGGCTGGGAGATGTGGGAGACGGAGCTGGGAGATGTGGGAGACGGAGCTGGGAGATGTGGGAGACGGAGCTGGGAGATGTGGGAGACGGAGCTGGGAGATGTGGGAGACGGAGCTGGGAGATGTGGGAGACGGGGCTGGGAGATGTGGGAGACGGAGCTGGGAGATGTGGGAGACGGAGCTGGGAGATGTGGGAGACGGAGCTGGGAGATGTGGGAGACGGAGCTGGGAGATGTGGGAGACGGGGCTGGGAGATGTGGGAGACGGAGCTGGGAGATGTGGGAGACGGGGCTGGGAGATGTGGGAGACGGGGCTGGGAGATGTGGGAGACGGAGCTGGGAGATGTGGGAGACGGAGCTGGGAGATGTGGGAGACGGAGCTGGGAGATGTGGGAGACGGAGCTGGGAGATGTGGGAGACGGGGCTGGGAGATGTGGGAGACGGAGCTGGGGATGTGGGAGACGGAGCTGGGAGATGTGGGAGACGGAGCTGGGAGATGTGGGAGACGGGGCTGGGAGATGTGGGAGACGGAGCTGGGAGATGTGGGAGACGGGGCTGGGAGATGTGGGAGACGGAGCTGGGGATGTGGGAGACGGAGCTGGGAGATGTGGGAGACGGAGCTGGGAGATGTGGGAGACGGAGCTGGGAGATGTGGGAGATGGCGTAAGCATTGTCCCAGTGTTGAGTGCAAGACTGAACGTGTGTCATTGATCATATCCGCTGCTTGTGTTGTTAATATCCTCCCACGCTCCTCTCTCTCTCTCTCTCTCTCTCTCTCTCTCTCTCTCTCTCTCTCTCTCTCTCTCTCTCTCTCTCTTTGGCGGAAGGCACGGAGGGAGGGTTGCCAGCCACCCTCCCTCCCTCCCTTCCCTCCCTCCTTTGCCTGTTCTGGCCTGCACCAGCTTGTCGTCTGTGTGTGGGCGGTGTTCATCCGTGTTCTAGATGAACAGGTGTTCTTGGTCATCACGCTCGAATTGGCGGTTGGATAAGTGCGTTAGTTGATGTACTAACTCGGGAATACATGCATATGTATGGTTGTCATCATGAATTTTCATATTTTTTAGTCATGTTCATATATATATATATATATATATATATATATATATATATATATATATATATATATATATATATATATATATATATATATTTTTTTTTTTTTTTTTTTTTTTTTGCTTTGTCGCTGTCTCCCGCGTTTGCTAGGTAGCGCAAGGAAACAGACGAAAGAAATGGCCCAACCCACCCCCGTACACATGTATATACATACGTCCACACACGCAAATATACATACCTACACAGCTTTCCATGGTTTACCCCAGACGCTTCACATGCCTTGATTCAATCCACTGACAGCACGTCAACCCCGGTATACCACATCGCTCCAATTCACTCTATTCCTTGCCCTCCTTTCACCCTCCTGCATGTTGAGGCCCCGATCACACAAAATCTTTTTCACTCCATCTTTCCACCTCCAATTTGGTCTCCCTCTTCTCCTCGTTCCCTCCACCTCCGACACATATATCCTCTTGGTCAATCTTTCCTCACTCATTCTCTCCATGTGCCCAAACCATTTCAAAACACCCTCTTCTGCTCTCTCAACCACGCTCTTTTTATTTCCACACATCTCTCTTACCCTTACGTTACTTACTCGATCAAACCACCTCACACCACACATTGTCCTCAAACATCTCATTTCCAGCACATCCATCCTCCTGCGCACAACTCTATCCATAGCCCACGCCTCGCAACCATACAACATTGTTGGAACCACTATTCCTTCAAACATACCCATTTTTGCTTTCCGAGGTAATGTTCTCGACTTCCACACATTCTTCAAGGCTCCCAGAATTTTCGCCCCCTCCCCCACCCTATGATCCACTTCCGCATCCATGGTTCCATCCGCTGCCAGATCCACTCCCAGATATCTAAAACACTTCACTTCCTCCAGTTTTTCTCCATTCAAACTCACCTCCCAATTGACTTGACCCTCAACCCTACTGTACCTAATAGCCTTGCTCTTATTCACATTTACTCTTAACTTTCTTCTTTCACACACTTTACCAAACTCAGTCACCAGCTTCTGCAGTTTCTCACATGAATCAGCCACCAGCGCTGTATCATCAGCGAACAACAACTGACTCACTTCCCAAGCTCTCTCATCCTCAACAGACTTCATACTTGCCCCTCTTTCCAAAACTCTTGCATTCACCTCCCTAACAACCCCATCCATAAACAAATTAAACAACCATGGAGACATATATATATATATATATATATATATATATATATATATATATATATATATATATATATATATATATATTCCTATGAGTCCACGGGGAAAATGAAACACGATAATTTCCCAAGTGCACTTCGTCTCTTCGTTGTATATCAACTGACTGTTATATTTCTCTCTTGTGTCTCCCCTGATGATGTGATTATTACACGAAAGTGCACTTGGGAACTTATCGTATTTCATTTTCCCCGTGGACTCATACGAATATCTTGATCACGCGCAAAATTGTGATCCTTTCCAATATATATATATATATATATATATATATATATATATATATATATATATATATATATATATATATTTTCATACTATTCGCCATTTCCCGCGATAGCGAGGTAGCGTTAAAAACAGAGGGCTGGGCCTTTGAGGGAATATTCTCACCTGGCCCCCTTCTCTGTTCCTTCTTTTGGAAAATTAAAAAAAAAAAAAAAAAAAAAACGAGAGAGGAGGATTTCCAGCCCCCCCGCTCCCTTCCCTTTTAGTCGCCTTCTACGACACGCAGGGAATACGTGGGAAGTATTCTTTCTCCCCTATCCCCAGGGATAATATATATATATATGTATATATATATATATATATATATATATATATATATATATATATATATATATATATAAGACACTGTTAGCTCTGCAGTGGCGTCGCCCAAGGCGTTGTTACTGCTCCATCTCAGCTCCGTCTCACCCTGCACGACCTGTATGCACACACGACCACCCCCCCTCCCTCCCATCTCACATCTCCACACACACCACCTCCTGGCGCTACGATACGTAGCAGCGTCAGTCATACAGCAGGGCATTACGTGGTTGGACCATTGCTGCTTTGCTCCACTGTGTCCGCATCTCCACACACACACACACACACACACACACACACACACACACACACACACACACACACATGCCAATAAACCGAGATAGATAGATAGATAGAGAGAGAGAGAGAGAGAGAGAGAGAGAGAGAGAGAGAGAGAGAGAGAGAGAGAGAGAGAGGCCTCACACGTGTGAACGTACTGACCCAGCGTGCGTTTTTTGTTGTTGACCCGGGGGGAACTTATTAAGATCCAAATCTAATGATCGACTTATGGAAGATCGCCTCTGTGTACTTTACGCGCTAGACATTATGTTGTTAGGTTGAGCAGGGGGTGATTATGGGAGGTTAGAGGTTGAGGAGGGGGTGATTGTAGAGGTAAGAGGTTGAGGAGGGGGTGATTGTAGAGGTAAGAGGTTGAGGAGGGGGTGATTATGGGAGGTTAGAGGTTGAGGAGGGGGTGATTGTAGAGGTAAGAGGTTGAGGAGGGGGTGATTGTAGAGGTAAGAGGTTGAGCAGGGGGTGAGTGTAGGAGGTAAGAGGTTGAGCAGGGGGTGATTATGGGAGGTAAGAGGTTGAGGAGGGGGTGATTGTAGAGGTAAGAGGTTGAGCAGGGGGTGAGTGTAGGAGGTAAGAGGTTGAGCAGGGGGTGAGTATAGGTCAGTGGTTGAATAAGTGCACGACGTTACGACCCTTGACCACGACGGCACGACCCTTGACCACGACGGCACGACCCTTGAGCACGACGGTACGACCCTTGACCACGAGGGTAGGACCCTTGACCACGACGGTACGACCCTTGACCACGACGGTAGGACCCTTGACCACGACGGTAGGACCCTTGACCACGACGGTACGACCCTTGACCACGACGGTAGGACCCTTGACCACGACGGCACGACCCTTGAGCACGACGGTACGACCCTTGAGTACGACGGTACGACCCTTGACCACGACGGTACGACCCTTGACCACGACGGTAGGGCCCTTGACCACGACGGCACGACCCTTGACCACGACGGTACGACCCTTGAGCACGACAGTACGACCCTTGAGCACGACGGTACGACCATTCAGCACGACGGTACGGTGGCACGAACCGGCCGTTCATACTGGAGGTTCGCCATAGCCCAGACTCATTCCACGGTTTCGAGCTGGAACGGAACGAGGCTGCTGGACCACTGGAACGGAACGAGACAGCTGGACCGCTGGAGCGGAACGAGACTGCTGGACCACTGGAACGGAACGAGACTGCTGGACCACTGGAACGGAACGAGACAGCTGGACCGCTGGAGCGGAACGAGACTGCTGGACCACTGGAACGGAACGAGACTGCTGGACCACTGGAACGGAACGAGACTGCTGGACCGCTGGAGCGGAACGAGACTGCTGGACCACTGGAACGGAACGAGACTGCTGGACCACTGGAACGGAACGAGACTGCTGGACCGCTGGAACGGAGCGGGACAGCTGGACCACTGGAACGGAACGGGAGTGGTGGACCACTGGAACGGAACGGGACAGCTGGACCACTGGAACGGAACGAGGCTGCTGGACCACTGGAACGGAACGAGACTGCTGGACCGCTGGAACGGAACGGGACTGGTGGACCACTGGAACGGAACGAGGCTGCAAATTGTGTGTCAGGAGAGACGGTTGTATTATTTGGTGTATAAGCGATTGTCGCACGTTCTGAACACGTCATCGCCTCTGCTCATCGGAATACAAAGGGAGGGAAAAGAAGATTGTGGGAGGGGAAACTTGTGTTTTGTGCTCGTATTCAGGTTTTGAGCGTCACATATTGAGAGCCAAGTCATGGTGGCTTCTTATTGTGTGCAACAAAATGTATCGCTGTGAAATGAATATATATATATATATATATATATATATATATATATATATATATATATATATATATATATATATATATATATATATCTTTTCTTTCAGACTATTCGCCATTTCCCGCATTAGCGAGGTAGCGTTAAGAACAGAGGACTGGGCCTTTGAGGGAATACCCTCACCTGGCCCAATTCTCTGTTCCTTCTTTTGGAAAATTAAAAAAAAACGAGAGGGGAGGATTTCCAGCCCCCCGCTCCCTCCCCTTTTAGTCGCCTTCTACGACACGCAGGGAATACGTGGGAAGTATTCTTTCTCCCCTAACCCCAGGGATATATATATATATATATATATATATATATATATATATATATATATATATATATATATATATATTCCTATGAGTCCACGGGGAAAATGAAATACGATAAGTTCCCAAGTGCACTTTCGTGTGATAATCACATCATCATCATCATCAGGGGAGACACAAGAAAGATTTTGAAGTAGATTGTAGGGCTTTGTGGTGGAGCTTGTGGGAGATTGGACAATGATATGCATCACCTGTAGACTGGCAGTCCTGCCTCACACACACACACACACACACACACACACACACACACACACACACACGGTCCTCCGTGGTGCAATGCTTAGCATTACTATGAGAAAGCACGTGCCAGCCATAGGTCGAGCCTGCATGGGTTCGAATTCTGGACATGGCAGTCGGCCCACACACAGCCCAGGTGTTCATCCCCCCTTTTGATGATGGTCGACAAATGGGTACTTGGCTTAGGCTAGGGTGTGTGTGTGTGTGTGTGTGTGTGTGTGTCTGTGCATGTATACATACACGAGAATAAAGACATGATACACGTATGTTACGGGTTGGCATCCTTCAAGGGTTGTTCGGTAAAATGGGCACTTGAAATGGACCTGAATAGGGCCTCAGTTGCCAGGCGACATAAAAAAAAAAAAAAAAGAAATGGTCACCGTAATTAATGAGGAAGAAGTGATAGAGAAGGTCCAGAGGAGGAGGAGAGAAGTGGTCCCGGAATTACAGAAGAGATGAGGTACAAGAAAAGGTCAAAGACCCCTTTCTTTTCTTTTTCCTTTCTTCGTCATGAAGGAATTAAGTATTAGAACCAGCTGGAGAACTTAGAGAGAGAGAGAGAGAGAGAGAGAGAGAGAGAGAGAGAGAGAGAGAGAGAGAGAGAGAGAGAGAGAGAGAAAACTGTTCTTTAAAACATGCAGGTGTGGAACAGCCAGAGGATATGACATAGAGTGAACGAGCCTGGCATGTAAATAAGTACTTCTGTATGACGAGTGGTACATAAATGGAATGATCTCTGATATATGATGAATGTGGACAACATAAATAAACAGAAGTTTGAAATGTTGTATTGATATATGGGGACCCACGAGTGTACAACTCCTTCCCCGTACAAGACAGCTGGATAATTATCAATGGGTCATTATCATTCAGTAATTATCGATGGGTAATTAATCACACGGAGTAACAGATGGTCCCCGGAAACCGTCCAGACTTCCACTTCAGGCTCCGTTCCCACATGTACTGAAACACAGCGATGTCCCTCAATGTTCTCTCCTGTCTCCTACACTTTTTATTCCTTCTATTTTTTTTTCAACGATTTCTCCTCCTCAAATAATAAAATGCAAACTTGTGCTGACGATTCAACACTGCATTCATCCACATCCTTCAGTTCTGCTCCTTCTTCTCTCACTCGATTAGCATCTCATCTTAACACAGCTTCCTCATTAAACCCAAATCTTGGACAGGATGTCTCAGTTCGGTAGAAAAAAAATCAAGTTAATTTAAATGCTCCAAGACCCACTCCCGACCCATCTCTCTATCGAAAATTCCTCCCAACTTCTGTAATTTCTCCTCTTGACTCATTGAACACACTGGATGGGTATTGCTGTAACATCCACACTTATCTCGGGAACCCCACATCACGGAAATAGCTAAGTCTGCCTTGAAACTGGATGT
Organism: Panulirus ornatus; assembly: GCF_036320965.1. Lineage (NCBI taxonomy): Eukaryota > Metazoa > Arthropoda > Malacostraca > Decapoda > Palinuridae > Panulirus > Panulirus ornatus. The sequence goes on along the minus strand of NC_092289.1, from coordinate 5,220,491 downwards.
CCTGTTTAGATGTCGAAACTTCTTTTCTTCTGGACAGTTGTTCCGTGTATACAAGGGACTGATTCGTCCAAGTTATGGAGTAATGCTCTCACATCTGGGGTGGTTCTAGCATTGCAACTTTACGTCGAAAGCGGTCCGACTTGTTAACTCTCCCAGGCTAACTTGCAAACTTGACCCCCTTGCTCTACGCCGCAATGTTGGTTCACTTTCCCTCTTCTATAGGTAACTACATTGTTTTTGCACCCGAGTTCTTGCTGCCTGTGTGCTCCCCACCACCAGCTAGACCACGCAATACTCTGCAAGCTGCTGCGTCACATGATTATTGTGTGGCCATCGGCAACTCAAGGGTGGGCCGTTTTGATACCTACTTCTTTCCCTTCACGTCGAAGTTTTAGAACTCTACCATCCCATGTCTTTCCAAATACCTATGACCTGGCACATTATAAAAGACAGGGTTTTTCCACTTCCTCCAAAATTGGTAAATACTTTTCCTTGTCTTATCTCTTTCCCTTTCATCAACCACTTCATATTTCAGTTAAGACCCGACGTTGATGTGGACTTTGGTCCGTGACTGAAGCCTGCAATGTAATGTATATATATATATATATATATATATATATATATATATATATATATATATATATATATATATATATATATGTGTGTGTGTATGTGGGTGTGTGTGTGAAATAAGCGCTCGGGTAGCGAGCGTACATAGAATGCAAGTAAAAGCACGAGGAGAAGGGAAAAATACAGTGTTGAGCGTGTTTATATATTGCATGGTCGAGAGTGAGGAAGAGATAGAGAGAAGCGGTGTATATCATACCCCTCACCGAGGCTGGGTGAGGCAGGAACATGAATGAGGAGATGAGTGAATAAGAGGCACATTGGTCGCCTTCGACGAACCCCACCTCTCGCAAGATAACAAGATCTCTGACCCTCTCTTCTGGGAAGCCGATTTTCAGTCGTTCTCTCACTTATATAGAGTTGAATTGCTTATGTAAATCAAGGTTTTGATTCGTATCGATGTCTCTACTATGTTTGGTAAGAGAGTGTTCAATGCGCTGTTTCCCTGAGGTATTGAGTTATCGCGTGTGACAGCTCTAACATTCGCCCCAGTCCATTTCGTGATGAACGTCTGCCATTAAGGTGAACAAAATATCGGATTTTATTACAGCGTTTGTTTACCTTAGAGATTGTGATCTGACAGCGTAATGTACGGGATCGCTTGACCACTTCGTATTTTCTGTTTCCTTGTGGTTTAATCTGTGTGTGTATATATATATGCAGAGAGATAGAGTGTAAGAAATTCAATTCGAAATGGATGTGGGTAAAACTGAAAGTGGATGGAGAGAGATGGGTGATTATTGGTGCCTATGCACCCGGTCATGAGAAAGAAAGATCATGAGAGGCAAGTGTTTAGGGAGCAGCTGAGTGAGTGTGTGAGCAGCCTTGGTGCACGAGACCAGGTATTAGAGTTGGGTGATTTAAATGCGGAGGTAAGTAATGTGGCAGTTGAGGGTATAAATGAAAATGAAGAGCTTGTGGAGTTATGGTGGTGGAAAAAGACTGGTGAGTAGGAGAGATGGTCAGAGGACATTATTGGATTACGTGTTAATTGATAGGCGTGTAAAAGAGAGACTTTTGGATGTTAATGTGCTGAGAGGAGCAGCTGGAGGGATGTCTGATCATTATCTTGTGGAGGCGAAGGTGAAGATTTGTACAGGTTTTCGGAAGATAGGAGACAACGTCTGGGAGAAGGGATTGGTGAAAGTAAATGAGCTTGGAAAGGAGACTTTTGTGAAGAAATACCAGGAGAGATTGAGTGTAGAATGGTAGAAGATGAGAGCAAATGACGTGAGGGAAGTGGATGAGGAATGGGATGTATTTAGGGAAGCAGTGATGAAAAGTGCGAGAGGTGCATGTAGCATGAGAAAGGTGGGAGGTGGGCAGATTAGAAATGGTAGTGAGTGGTGGGATGAAGTAAAGTTGCTAGTGAAAAAGAAAAGAGAGGCGTTTGGACGATACTTACAAGGAAGAACTGCAAATGATTAAGAGATGTTTAAGAGAAAGCGGGAGGAGGTCAAGAAGAAGGTACAAGGGTTGAAAAATAGGGCAAATGCTGTTTCCCGCATTAGCGAGGTAGCGCCAGGACACAGACGAAGAAAAAGGCCACTTTCGTTCACATTCAGTCTCTAGCTGTCATGTGTAATGCACCGAAACCACAGCTCCCTTTCCACATCCAGGCCCCACAGACCTTTCCATGATTTACCCCAGACGCTTCACATGCCCTGGTTTAGTATATATATATATATATATATATATATATATATATATATATATATATATAGAGAGAGAGAGAGAGAGAGAGAGAGAGAGAGAGAGAGAGAGGCTTCCCTCAGTGCGTGAGTGCTGGGAGAGTGACGTCAGAGCTGAGGCAAGAGCGTGGTGGGCCAGTGGGTCCTGGCTGGTGGTGGGGCCAGCTGTGTGTGGTGGGCCAGTGGGTCCTTGCTGGTGGTGGGGCCAGCTGTGTGTGGTGGGCCAGTGGGTCCTGGCTGGTGGTGGTGGGGCCAGCGGTGTGTGGTGGGTCTTGGCTGGTGGTGGGGCCAGCTGTGTGTGGTGGGCCAGTGGGTCCTTGCTGGTGGTGGGGCCAGCTGTGTGTGGTGGGCCAGTGGGTCCTTGCTGGTGATGGTGGGGCCAGCTGTGTGTGGTGGGCCAGTGGGTCCTTGCTGGTGGTGGGGCCAGCTGTGTATGGTGGGCCAGTGGGTCCTGGCTGGTGGTGGTGGGGCCAGCGGTGTGTGGTGGGTCTTGGCTGGTGGTGGGGCCAGCTGTGTGTGGTGGGCCAGTGGGTCCTTGCTGGTGGTGGGGCCAGCTGTGTGTGGTGGGCCAGTGGGTCCTTGCTGGTGATGGTGGGGCCAGCTGTGTGTGGTGGGCCAGTGGGTCCTTGCTGGTGGTGGGGCCAGCTGTGTATGGTGGGCCAGTGGGTCCTTGCTGGTGGTGGTGGGGCCAGCTGTGTGTGGTGGGCCAGTGGGTCCTTGCTGGTGGTGGTGGGGCCAGCCGTGTGTGGTGGGCCAGTGGGTCCTTGCTGGTGGTGGGGCCAGCTGTGTGTGGTGGGCCAGTGGGTCCTGGCTGGTGGTGGTGGGGCCAGCGGTGTGTGTGTGTGTGTGTGCGTGGGTGTCGAGGGCCTGGTGAAGGTTGTGGTTACCTCCTGTGCTCTCTCTTTCTCTCCGCCGCCCCCCTCCCCCATCTCCCCCTCCCCTCCCCCCTTCCCCCTCCTTTTGCTGGTTTAGCAACACAGTGGTCTTCCCCCCTCCTCCCCCCCTCCTCCCCTCCCACACCTCACCTCCCCGACCCGACCCGACCCGACCCGACCCGACCCGACCCCCTGGCGTCGACGGCCCAGCCCAAGATGGCTTTCCCCTGTGAATCATGTCATCGTCAAACGTTCCTTTGAAGGTGGAACGTTTGTTTTCCTTCCTTCCTTCCTTCCTTCCTCCCTCCCTCCCTCCCTCCCTCCCCCTCCCTCCCTCCCTCCCTCCTCCTCCTCCTCCTCCTCCTCCTCCTCCTCCTCCTCCTCGCTCACTAGCACATGGCCGAGCCACCTGTGTCGTGTGGCGGAGGTGAGGAGACGTGTGTGTGTGTGTGTGTGTGTGTGTGTGCGTGTGTGTGTGTGTGTGTGTGTGTGTGTGTGTGTGTGTGTGTGTAGGGCGCCCCGACACTCGCTGTGAAAGAGACGTGGACCCAGACTGGGCCCCTGTGGTACGCCAGCAGATATTCTCAAAGAGTTCCCACTCTTCTCTTCCCTCTCGGTTCTAAATCGAGTCGTTTTGCCTCTCTTGCTTAACCCCCCCCCCCGGGCTGCTGCAGATTTCGTTGCCAGTGCCGCCATGCGTTGTACCCGCTGATCGGAGCGCAGTTTGTTTTTGTTTTTCTGTGTTTTTTTTTTTGCGACGTTGGAGTAGAAGACACCAAGTGATTGTGTGTCACGGGTTGTTATGTATTTAGATGATTCGGTTCATGGTTTGATGGGACGTTTATCTGTGGTAGGCAAGTCGGCCCATGAATTTCCTTGGCATTCTAAGAAGTTTTATAATTTTTTTTTTTTTTTTTTTTTGCGAGGCGCTGCAGAGTGGTGGAGGGTAAGGTAGCGACCTTGGGGAATCCGAGGTGGGGGGGTAATATGCCGTCGCGTTAACATTTTGCTACGAGTGTCCAGTTATAAGGCACTTTCCCCCTTGGAGGGGTCATAATAATTCGTTATCTGTTTCATAACCGAAGGTGATGGGGGGGCTGTGTGTGTGTGTGTGTGTGTGTGTGTGTGTGTTTGCGCTCGCGAGATGATGTACACTGTGGCCCGCCTGACACCAGTTGTCTGTACTTGCATGACACACTGGTCCAAGCTCGGGCACACGAGTGGAGCGCATGGCGAGACGTTGAACCCCTGGCTACGTACAGTACTTGGGGGGGGGCGGCCTCTGGTGTACTGGGGTAAGATGAGACGAGACGTTGAACCCCTGGCTACGTACAGTACTTGGGGGGGTGGCCTCTGGTGTACTGGGGTAAGATGAGACGAGACGTTGAACCCCTGGCTACGTACAGTGCTGGGGGGGGCCTCTGGTGTACTGGGGTAAGATGAGACGTTGAACCCCTGGCTACGTACAGTACTTGGGGGGGGGGCCTCTGGTGTACTGGGGTAAGATGAGACGAGACGTTGAACCCCTGGCTACGTACAGTACTTGGGGGGGTGGCCTCTGGTGTACTGGGGTAAGATGAGACGAGACGTTGAACCCCTGGCTACGTACAGTGCTGGGGGGCGGGGCCTCTGGTGTACTGGGGTAAGATGAGACGAGACGTTGAACCCCTGGCTACGTACAGTGCTGGGGGGCGGGGCCTCTGGTGTACTGGGGTAAGATGAGACGAGACGTTGAACCCCTGGCTACGTACAGTGCTGGGGGGGGCCTCTGGGGTACTGGGGTAAGATGAGACGAGACGTTGAACCCCTGGCTACGTACAGTGCTGGGGGGGGGGCCTCTGGTGTACTGGGGTAAGATGAGACGAGACGTTGAACCCCTGGCTACGTACAGTGCTGGGGAGGGTGGCCTCTGGTGTACTGGGGTAAGATGAGACGAGACGTTGAACCCCTGGCTACGTACAGTACTGGGGGGCGGGGCCTCTGGGGTACTGGGGTAAGATGAGGTTGTCATTGGCCCTCATGAATGAGGGGGTTTTGTTCGGTGTGCCGCCTGTTGTTGCCCTCCTCCGCGTACGTCATATTTTGTGAGGTCCGTTACGTTATGATGTTCTCTGTGTTGTAATTATGATTGTATTTATGCTGTATGGTCTTCGTTATGTTTATACTGTATGGTCTTCGTTATAGTTATACTGTATGGTCTTCGTTATATTTATACCGTATGGTCTTCGTTGCGTTTATACTGTATGGTCTTCGTAAACTCCTGCTGGAATCAGTCAGTCATGTCGTGTGTGGGAGGATATGGCATAGACGGGTCGGTCTCTCTCTCTCTCTCTCTCTCTCTCTCTCTCTCTCTCTCTCTCTCTCTCTCTCTCTCTCTCTCTCTCTCTCTCTCGACCGTCACTACATTATCGTGGTATATTACAGGTTTACGTTCACCGTAACCGTTGTGCCCCACATCCGGGACTGTTACCCGCACCGTCCCACAACTGTACACGTTCAGGGCCTCACTCCTGCAGGAGTGTAGGGAGCCTCACTCCTGCAGGAGTGTAGGGAGCCTCACTCCTGCAGGTGTGCAGGGCCTCACTCCTGCAGGAGTGTAGGGAGCCCGGCTCCTGCAGGAGTGTAGGGAGCCTGGCTCCTGCAGGAGTGTAGGGAGCCTCACTCCTGCAGGAGTGTAGGAAGCCTGGCTCCTGCAGGACACGAGCCGAGGCTGCCGTCTATCTGTCCAGCCAGGACTGCCCCACCTCCTCCTCCTCCTCCACCACCACCTCCTCCTCCTCCTCCTCCTCCTCCTCCTCCTCCTCCACCTCCCCCTCCTCCCCTCCTCCTCCTCTTCCTCCGCCTCCTCCTCCTCCTCCTGCTCGTGACCCCCTCGAGCCAGCGCGTGCCACGAGCCGCCGCTCAGGACCCACAGCCAGGACGTGGCTGCAAATGAGATGTTGTTAGGCTGCGCGGGGCTGATGATGAGGAGGAGTGTGAAAGTTGGGCGAAGGGCCTTCTTCCGACACGCTTGGGAAGAGGGAGGGAGGGAGAGGGAAGTGGGGGGAGTTCGCTGAGCTGTGGGAGGGGGAAGGTGTTGGGCGGGAGGGGAATGGGGGGAGGTCTCTTCCCCACCCCACCTTCCCCCCCTTCCAGCCATCGCAGCTCAGCAGGAAATTAGCACACTTGACTCCCGCCTGTCGCAAGTGGAGGCGCTGAACACGACGGAGGAGGTGATGGTGGAGTGAGGCGTTGGGTCGCAGCTCCTCACGCTGTGTGTGTGTGTGTGTGTGTGTGTGTCGGGCTTATGACGTCGATTTTCTTCCTTTTTCTCTCCTCTTTGGCAGGACTGGTTAAATGAGGCTTAAGGAGTCGTCAACTCCTTAAATAATGGAGAAGGATTTAAGGTTTTTTAATTTTTTGACGAAGTCCTTGGATGTCTTCGTTGAACAGTACACTCACGATTCGTTGATCGAGGCGTTGTTTAAACGTTGTATAGTTTATCCTCCCAGATGACCAGGTCTAGGTAGGATGGTCATGTCGACCATATCGCCTTCATCCCGCGAGCCACACCAGGGTCGACCAGAACCCGCAAAAACCGTGGGCCAGTTGGCGCACCTGGTCGAGTGCCGTCATGGAACGTGTTGCCTGGTCGGGCGGCCGCCATACACACACACACACACACACACACACACACACACACACACACACACACACACACACCCAGCAGGTTCTTGTGGCATATGAAAACCCAGCTCTAGCTGGACCCTATCCAGTCCTCCTGCAGCAGACGAGCTCACGTCCTCGATCCTTCTTTCCCCCCCCTCCTGAGGGGCGGCGCCCCAGGGAACCACGCGCCGTGTACATAACCCGGGGTCTTGTATGGCTGCAGGCGGGCGGGCGGGCGGGAGGAGGGAGAGGGCGCGCCCGTAGCACACCGTCTTATGTATTTGATGGGGTGAGCCGTTCTTGAAGACCTTGGGGGGGGGGGGGGGGGGGAAGACTTCCATCATAAGGCCAGCGAAGACCATACGTTGTCGTAAACCAGGGGATGAGCCATCGACGTCACCTAGCGAGGGAACACGTAGCGACGGGCGACGGAGGGAGAGAGAGAGAGGGAAGGTACGTCTGTCGATGGCGGTGGGTTGAAGTGAGTAGGTCTTGCGCTGTGAGGCGTCGGGGATGGAACCATTACCCCCTCCTCACTCGGCCACCCAGCCTGGGCGGGTCCGACACCCAGGCTGGGTGGCTCTGGACACCATCTTGTTGGTCGACGGGACGTTCGTGGCCAAGACGAGACGTAAGTGGCCAAGGCGAGACGTTAGTGGCCAACACGAGACGTTAGTGGCCAAGATAGACGAGACGTTCGTGGCCAAGATGAGACGTAAGTGGCCAGGCGATACGTTAGTGGCCAAGACAGACGAGACGTTCGTGGCCAAGGCGAGACGTAAGTGGCCAAGATAGACGAGACGTTAGTGGCCAAGACGAAGCGTCGCGCCCCGAACGCATGGCGGAGGACGAGAGGCGACCATCTTGCTTGCTCAGGGTGTCGCACACAACACACACACACACACACACACACACACACACACACGTACGCGTCTCCGCCAGCATCGCTGGCCTCACGCTGGCCCGCTATGGCGACTGTCGGCCAATATAGGGGGCGGCGGGGGGCGCCCCACGTCTTGTGTGTCCATATCGTTACCATATTGGCTCACAGCCTTCTCGCCACACACCCAGGGAGCTCTCTCTCTCTCTCTCTCTCTCTCTCTCTCTCTCTCTCTCTCTCTCTCTCTCTCTCTCTCTCTCTCTCTCTCTCTCTGTGGGGGTATCGGCTGAACTTCCATCAGTGATCCCCTCAGTGTGACATCTGAACTTCTCGCGGCACCGCTGGACTGTGTCGCCAGCGTACACCAACACCACTACCCAGGGGGGAAAAAGTGGCAGGTGTGTGAACTGGACATGTTTCCCACTCTACACACACACACACACACACACACACACACACACACACACACACACACACACACACACACGGCCACCACCACCACCACCAGCTGTGGCAGGAGGGCCACCAACACCACCACCAGCTGTGGCAGGAGGGCCACTACCAGCTGAGAGGCAGGAGGAGCAGCAGGGATCTGTGAGTGAGAGGCAGGGGTCGCCAGCTGGTTCAGCGTATCGTAGGAGACCTCACGAACAAGTTCGTGAGGTCTCGCGCGAGGTGACGTCACCATATTCGTGAGGTCTCGCGCGTGGTGACGTCACCAAGTTCGTGTTGGTCTCGCGCTACGTAACGTCGCCAAGTTCGTGAGGTCTCGCGCGAGGTGACGTGACCAAGTTCGTGTTGGTCTCGCGTTACGTAACGTTACCAGGTTCGTGAGGTCTCGCGTTACGTAACATCACCATATTCGTGAGGTCTCGCGTTACGTAACGTCGCCAAGTTCGTGAGGTCTCGCGGAGGTGACGTCGCCAAGTTCGTGAGGTCTCGCGCGTGGTGACGTCACCCCGTTCGTGAGGTGACGTGGCCGGGTAAGGGCCGAAACCCGACCGTCAGCTAACATTTAGCTTGTGAGAAAGTTAGGTGTGTGTGTGTGAGCAGTCTCAGTAATGCTATAGTTCACCATTCTCTCTCTCTCTCTCTCTCTCTCTCTCTCTCTCTCTCTCTCTCTCTCTCTCTCTCTCTCTCTCTCTCTCTCTCTCCTCTGCTTGTATGAATGTATGTTTCGTCTGTGTGTGTGTGTGTGTGTGTGTGTGTGTGTGTGTGTGTAGCTTCTGTACGTCTTTGTCGTGTTCCTGTGTGTGTGTGTGTGTGTGTGTGTGTGTAGCTTCTGTACGTCTTTGTCGTGTTCCTGTGTGTGTGTGTGTGTGTGTGTGTGTGTGTGTGTGTGTAGCTTCTGTACGTCTTTGTCGTGTTCCTCTGTGTGTGTGTGTGTGTGTGTGTCACTTTCTAGATAGGTCGTATTCTAGATGGTACACTGTACTATATTGTTACTTTCGTCCTGCAGTTGGGTAGCACTATATGTACCCCCGTGGTTCACTCCCTCAGTGGGACGGGACGACCTCTCGCTGGCTCAGGTCGAAGGTCAGGTCGTCATACCCAAGGGTCGTACCTCCGTGGTCAAGGGTCGTACTATCGTCCAGCTTACAGTGCTCAAGGGTCGTACTACCGTCCAGCTTAAGGCTCGTTCAATTGTGCTCAAGGGCCGACCCTCTGTTCTGTGGGAGTTCAACTTTCTAGATGTGTGTGTGTGTGTGTGTGTGTGTGTGTGTGTGTGTGTGTGTGTGTGTGTGGCTATTGTACTGGCCTAGATAATAGTGTCATGTGTCGTTAACTAGACAAAGGTCTCAACTACATCACGGCTTGGTGGCAGCCCGGCCATCATAACTGGCGGGTGAAAACCTGGGAAGAATGAACACACGTTTCTAGTTACTGCCCCGCCCCTCGACGTGGTGTCAGGCCGAGAGACAGGATTGCCTGGCGTGCATTCCTTCGTCAGGAGAACCCTGTAGGAGTGTCAGGTATCTGTAGGCCCCCTGTACGTGGTGTGAGGCAAAGAGACATTGCCTGGCGTGCATTCCTTCGTCAGGAGTTCTCTGTAGGAGTGTCAGGTATCTGTAGGACCCCTGTACGTGGTGTGAGGCCGAGACAGATTGCCTGGGACGCATTCCATCGTCAGGAGTATCCTGTAGGAGTGTCAGGTATCTGTAGGACCCCTGTACGTGGTGTGAGGCCGAGGCAGATTGCCTGGGACGCATTCCTCCGTCAGGAGTTCTCTGTAGTAGTTTTATACTACTGTAGGACCCCTGTACGTGGTGTCAGTCAGACAGGCAGACAGTGTAGGTGCACTTTACCTTCGTCAGGAGACACTGATGATAGTTTCAGGTGATCTGCAAGGGCCTCTTGCCCTCCAAGAAGCGCCCTGGTAGGGTCCCCATCTCTTCGTCAGGAGTTCCCAGTGGTAGGTTCAGGCGTCTGCAGGACGATCATCGCCAGGAAGACCGACCTCCCTGGCGGTGGCGTCCCACAAGACGGGACGAACTTCCTGCTTCGCCCAGTGCTTCCGGAGGCGTCCGAGGACGCGGGGGTCATAGCATCATGTTGCAGGTGTGGGTGCAGGAGAACCAGGGCCCCCAAGGAGAGGAGAGGAGAGGGGGGCGCCACGAGAACGTGATTGTTGCAACATTTTGGGCGAGCCAAGGCCGCCGAGGGGCTGCTCCATTAGCTCATGCTGGCAGCGAAAGAATTTGGCCAGGGAGAGTGGTGAGTGTGGGCGGGCGGCGGTGAGAGTGAGGGAGAGAGAGAGAGAGAGAGAGAGAGAGAGGCTTGACCTCTCTCCTCCACCCTCCAGCAACACCTGCTCTACCACTTACACACACCTGCACACACCTGCACACACACCTGCACACCAACAGGTGTGCCACTGCTCAGACCGTCTCAGCCGACCATACTGAGGAACGCTACGCGTAAGGAACACTGGAACCATGCTAAGGAACGCTGGAACCTTGCTAAGGAACACTGGAACCTTGCTAAGGAACACTGGAACCTTGCTAAGGGACACTGGAACCTTGCTAAGGGACGCTGGAACCGTGCTAAGGGACGCTGGAACCTTGCTAAGGGACGCTGGAACCTTGCTAAGGAACGCTGGAACCTTGCTAAGGGACGCTGGAACCTTGCTAAGGGACGCTGGAACCTTGCTAAGGAACACTGGAACCTTGCTAAGGAACACTGGAACCTTGCTAAGGAACACTGGAACCTTGCTAAGGGACGCTGGAACCTTGCTAAGGAACACTGGAACCTTGCTAAGGAACACTGGAACCTTGCTAAGGAACGCTGGAACCTTGCTAAGGAACACTGGAACCTTGCTAAGGAACACTGGAACCTTGCTAAGGAACGCTGGAACCTTGCTAAGGAACACTGGAACCTTGCTAAGGAACGCTGGAACCTTGCTAAGGAACACTGGAACCTTGCTAAGGAACGCTGGAACCTTGCTAAGGAACGCTGGAACCTTGCTAAGGGACGCTGGAACCTTGCTAAGGAACGCTGGAACCTTGCTAAGGAACACTGGAACCTTGCTAAGGAACGCTGGAACCTTGCTAAGGAACACTGGAACCTTGCTAAGGAACGCTGGAACCTTGCTAAGGAACGCTGGAACCTTGCTAAGGAACGCTGGAACCTTGCTAAGGAACACTGGAACCTTGCTAAGGAACGCTGGAACCTTGCTAAGGAACGCTGGAACCTTGCTAAGGAACACTGGAACCTTGCTAAGGAACGCTGGAACCTTGCTAAGGAACACTGGAACCTTGCTAAGGAACGCTGGAACCTTGCTAAGGAACGCTGGAACCTTGCTAAGGAACACTGGAACCTTGCTAAGGAACGCTGGAACCTTGCTAAGGAACACTGGAACCTTGCTAAGGAACGCTGGAACCTTGCTAAGGAACGCTGGAACCTTGCTAAGGAACACTGGAACCTTGCTAAGGAACGCTGGAACCTTGCTAAGGAACACTGGAACCTTGCTAAGGAACGCTGGAACCTTGCTAAGGAACACTGGAACCTTGCTAAGGAACGCTGGAACCTTGCTAAGGAACACTGGAACCTTGCTAAGGAACGCTGGAACCTTGCTAAGGAACACTGGAACCTTGCTAAGGAACGCTGGAACCTTGCTAAGGAACACTGGAACCTTGCTAAGGAACGCTGGAACCTTGCTAAGGAACACTGGAACCTTGCTAAGGGACGCTGGAACCTTGCTAAGGAACACTGGAACCTTGCTAAGGGACGCTGGAACCTTGCTAAGGAACGCTGGAACCTTGCTAAGGAACGCTGGAACCTTGCTAAGGAACACTGGAACCTTGCTAAGGAACACTGGAACCTTGCTAAGGAACGCTGGAACCTTGCTAAGGAACGCTGGAACCTTGCTAAGGAACACTGGAACCTTGCTAAGGGACGCTGGAACCTTGCTAAGGAACACTGGAACCTTGCTAAGGAACGCTGGAACCTTGCTAAGGAACACTGGAACCTTGCTAAGGAACGCTGGAACCTTGCTAAGGAACACTGGAACCTTGCTAAGGAACGCTGGAACCTTGCTAAGGAACGCTGGAACCTTGCTAAGGAACGCTGGAACCTTGCTAAGGAACGCTGGAACCTTGCTGAGGAGCACGAACCTTACAGAGGAGCGCTAGAACCTTGCCACGGAACGCTGGAACAGTAATAAGGAATGCTGTATCCTTACTAAGGAACGTTGAAACCTTGCTAAGGAACGCTGGAACTTTATTAAGAAGCGTTTGAACCTTACCAAGGAACACTGGAACCTTGCTCAGCAGCGCCAACCTTTAACTTATAAGTCATGAAATTGTAAAACATTTTGCTATACATTTTGACACTTGTTCGCCGTTTCCCGCGTTACCGACCTTAGCGCCAAGAGCAGAGAAAGAACGCCCTCAGTTGCTCACGGACACTTTCTAGTCGAGGTGTATGATGCACCGAAGCCACAGCTCCCTAGCCACATCCAGGCCCGACAGACCTTTCCATGGTTTACCCAGGACGCTTCACATGTCCTGCTTCAACCCAATTGACAGCGCGTCACCAGTGAAATTACAATGACGGGTCAATGCAGATTATTATTTGTGTACCGAGGGATCGATATGGATTACCGGAGTGCTTATGGATCGGTGCGGATAATCTTGGCTCCTTATGGATCAGTGTGGATTATCTGTTCACTCTATACTGCCAGTATGAGATTCCTTGACTCTATGTATGTATGTGTTGGATGCCATAGTGGTTGACTTTGATTATTAGTTGAGCACATGAACTGCTCCTCTCTTACTTTCCTTCTTCGAGCTTTCATGGCTTTATCTCGAACACTGCGCTCCCAAGAACCCTCTTTAAGTGTATACCCCAGACACCTTCCCCACCCCTCTCCTCCCCCTTAAAGTCTGGGATCAACTGTACTGGAAGTAGTCACTTTTATTTCCCTGTTGCTGGGGGACGTTGGGAACTAGGTTTTGCTTGCCAAAGTTGAGACACCTGCAGACGAGGTATACCGTTGGAAACCGCCACTCAACATACCTCAAGCATTCTTTCGTATTTACAGTTTCTCTCTCTCTCTCTCTCTCTCTCTCTCTCTCTCTCTCTCTCTCTCTCTCTCTCTCTCTCTCTCTCTCTCTCTCTCTCTCGATCTCTTCATGTAGGTGAGGGTTCCTTTTTGCGTGCGGCCAAAAACTTTCCTTGGGTAGTCATGTTTCATGACCTGGTCGTCTGCGTTGGTCAAGGTTTGTGAGTGAATGAACGCTGTAGAAAAAATGAAGTGCCAACTGGTGAGGCCCGACGCCCCGTCTTCACTGAGAAGCGTTGAAAAATTTTTGCCTCGTTAATATTCCCTCTCCAATTGTGCTCACTGTCGCCTGGTTGGCTGAGTATGGGGCTGGGGCATTAGGAGGAGGAGGGGTCGGTCATCAACTGCCCGGGCTCATTCAGGTCGTCCACGGAAGACTACACGCGCACACACACACACACACACACACACACACACACACACACACACACACACACAGACCATAGCGATCATCGACACCTTCAGGTGATGTGTTATGGAAAATTTAGTGGAGACGAAGTGTACCTTCATGAGTCGTGTGGCTCCAGCGAGATGAGGAAGGGCTTGCGCGCCCCTGAACCCCTTCATCCCAGACTCTCCCGTGCCCTCCGTGCCTCCAGGACTAACGCAGAACATGTTCTTCGGAAGTTATGTGTATATATACATTGTTCTCGGTGATATACCCCAGCAGGAGAGACCCACCGTAGAATAACACAGATTTCCCTCCATCCTGCCGGGGCTCTGGTCAACACGCCAGGTGTTCTCCTTTGCCTCGAGATATTGAAAACGAGAACGTTTCTGGGTGGTGCCACGCCCTCACGCGCGCCCGCGCGAGTATTCCAAGCCCTTCTCTTGTTCGTCCCGCACGCCACGCCCGGCTGCTGACGCTGCACGTGTGGTAGGCAGACCTCAGGCTTTGTTCTGCCCTCAGCCTGCTTTGCTAGATACACACACACACACACACACACACACACACACACACACACACACACACACAATTTTTATATATATCTTTCACACTATTCGCCATTTCCAGCGTTAGCGAGGTAGCGTTAAGAACAGAGGACTGGGCCTCTGAGGGAATATCCTCACCTGGCCCCCTTCTCTGTTCCTTCTTTTGGAAAATTAAAAAAAAAAAAAAAAAACGAGAAGGGAGGATTTCCAGTCCCCCGCTTCCTTCCCTTTTAGTCGCCTTCTACGACACGCAGGGAATACGTGGGAAGTATTCTTTCTCCCCTATCCCCAGGGATAATATATATATATATATATATATATATATATATATATATATATATATATATATATATATATATATATATATATATATATATATCTTAGCTCTCACGCGCGCGCGTGCTCGTCTCCTGGACTAGGCCACTGTAGGCGACCAGTACACGTTTTCTACCTCGCCATTAAAGGTTATTATGTAGTCATGTGTAGTTACGTTCACTTATGGTTTGGTTATCTGTGGCCAGCCTCCCTCAGGAGCAGGGTGCTCAAGAAATACGACGCCGGTACGACCCTTGACCACGACGCCGGTACGACCCTTGACCACGACGACGGTACGACCCTTGACCACGACGACGGTACGACCCTTGACCACGACGACGGTACGACCCTTGACCACGACGCAGGTACGACCCTCAAGCACCCATCTCGGGTCAAGGGTCGTCCCTTCGTCTTCAGAGGGCGTCGGGTGGTCGTACCGTCTCGTTCCACCGCCCATCCGTCGTGATGGAAGGGGTGGTCGTGCAGTCGTTCCGAGAGAATCAAAACGTCGTATGTCCACACATACGTGTGGAACGCAAGGAGGTTGTAACATGGTTATCTCTCTTATCTTCGTTATCAGTGGGAAGGCAAGATGGTGTGCGGCTCATGAGGGGGTGTGGACGAGGGATCTGAGAGGCCATGAAGTTAAATCATTCTCTTACGATGAAACATGTTTTGTTATTATTGATTCTTCCCCACTGCAAATATTATCTTGTTCAACTTAAGGGTCAGTTTAGGTTGGGTTGAATTCGATATATATTCCTATGAGTCCACGGGGAAAATGAAACACGAAAAGTTCCCAAGTGCACTTTCGTGTAATAATCACATCATCAGGGGAGACACAAGAGAGAAATATAACAGTCAGTTGATATACATCGAAGAGACGAAGCTAGGACGCCATTTGGTAAACATGTGTGATATATATATATATATATATATATATATATATATATATATATATATATATATATATATATATATATATATATTTCTTTGTGCTGGGGTTCATTCTGTGCGCTAGCGACTCTCGTCACCAGCGAGCGTTCTCACGAGCAACTGTTGTCACAAGCAGTGTTTCCCACTAGCGACCGCTCTCACTAGCGAGTGTTGCCGCCAACGACCGCTCTCACTAGCGAGTGTTGCCGCCAACGACCGCTCTCACTAGCGAGTGTTGCATCAGCGACCGCTCTCACTAGCGAGTGTTCCCACCAGCGACCGCTCTCACTAGCGAGTGTTGCATCAGCGACCGCTCTCACTAGCGAGTGTTGCATCAGCGACCGCTCTCACTAGCTAGAGTGTTCCCACCAACGACCGCTCTCACTAGCGAGTGTTCCCACCAGCGACCGCTCTCACTAGCGAGCGTTCCCACCAGCGACCGCTCTCACTAGCGAGTGTTCCCACCAGCCACCGCTCCCACTAGCGACTACTGCCACCAGCGACCGCTCCCACCAGCAGGTGTTTGCCTGCAGCTTCAGTTCCCAGCAGCGACGCCGGTTCCCACCCTACCTACCCAGCCCACACACACACACACAGGCAGTGTCCCGAGGGCGTCGGGGTGAGCCATCTGGCTCATGGGTCGTATATCACCTAGCAAGGAAGGTGGTGTAACACCTTGTGGATGCCCGCGCCTTAACTCAGGGTCGCTAAGCTTACAGGTGTTGGGCCCTGGACGACACAGGTGTTGGGCCCTGGAAGACACAGGTATTGGACCCTGGAAGACACAGGTGTTGGGCCCTGGAAGACACAGGTATTGGACCCTGGAAGACTCAGGTGTTGGGCCCTGGACGACACAGGTGTTGGGCCCTGGAAGACACAGGTATTGGACCCTGGAAGACACAGGTGTTGGGCCCTGGAAGACACAGGTGTTGGGCCCTGGAAGACACAGGTGTTGGACCCTGGAAGACACAGATGTTGGGCCCTAGAAGACACAGGTGTTGGGCCCTGGAAGATGCAGGTGTTGGGCCCTGGAAGACACAGGTGTTGGGCCCTGGAAGACACAGGTGTTGGGCCCTGGAAGACACAGGTGTTGGGCCCTGGAAGACACAGGTGTTGGGCCCTGGAAGACACAGGTGTTGGGCCCTGGAAGACACAGGTGTTGGGCCCTGGAAGACACAGGTGTTGGGCCCTGGAAGACACAGGTGTTGGGCCCTGGAAGACACAGGTGTTGGGCCCTGGAAGACACAGGTGTTGGGCCCTGGACGACACAGGTGTTGGGCCCTGGAAGACACAGGTGTTGGGCCCTGGAAGACACAGGTGTTGGGCCCTGGAAGACACAGGTGTTGGGCCCTGGAAGATGCAGGTGTTGGGCCCTGGACGACACAGGTGTTGGGCCCTGGAAGACACAGGTGTTGGGCCCTGGAAGACACAGGTGTTGGGCCCTGGACGACACAGGTGTTGGGCCCTGGACGACACAGGTGTTGAGCCCTGGAAGATGCAGGTGTTGGGCCCTGGAAGACACAGGTGTTGGGCCCTGGAAGACACAGGTGTTGGGCCCTGGAAGACACAGGTGTTGGGCCCTGGAAGACACCGGTGTTGGGCCCTGGAAGACAGGTGTTTACACACAACCCCCAAGCTTTTAAGTAGTTGACCTCACATGACCTAGTTTACTGTACGGTAAACTTGTAAACACTTGCAGGGGTCCTGGGTTATTAATGGCGGTTGTTAGCGGTGTCAGAGGCGTGTCCTGGTCCCCCCATTGACAACACTTCCAACACAAGTCGACTTAGATCATTCAGCATTTCTGAAGAATGTTATTGAGCTGTTTGTGTGTGTGTGTGTCAGGATGCGAAGATGGATGGGGGGTCATCTGGCGTCTCCGTCTTGTGGATATGGACGCGTGATGAGAACCAGCGACATAGACTGAATGAAATGAAACATTAACTGAATGAAATGAAACATTAACTGAATGAAATGAGTATTCGAGGTACGTATTAGTAACGTTATCAGATGTTACCAACAACGTAGAATTTGAGTAGACATGTGAAGTGTAAATATTGTGAGATGATGAGGAACAGAGATGGGGGCCAGGTGAGGATATTCCCTCAAAGGCCCAGTCCTCTGTTCTTAACGCTACCTCGCTAACGCGGGAAATGGCGAATAGTATGAAAGAAAAGAAGATATATATATATATATATATATATATATATATATATATATATATATATATATATATATATATATATACTGGAAACGAAAGTTAGCGAGAGAGAAAAGAAAGACGCTTGCATTATTACTTAAATGACAGTAGATTGTAAGTCAAATTCTAAACTACTTTCTCCTTGTCTCTTCTGTCACCTTCTCATAATCCTCTCTGTCTTTCAATCTAAGGCCTGGCCTTGATGTGGACTACCGTGCGTGACTGGAGCCTCCAACGTGGAATAAAAAACACACCCAAAGGTGGCCACTCTGACTGACTTTTGTGATAGTGGACTAACCACACTTGAGATTTCCTTCGTAGTGTTGTGTCTTTTTTTTAAGTGAAGTTGTGGAGACTGGCCATTGTCGTGGTGGACCTTGGCTAAAACTCAGAGAAAACCACATGATCACGTTTTCAGTTGAAACGTTTAACTAACAATGTATGTGTGTACTCAGCTGGCTCTGCCTGTACCAGCTACTGTTTGGACTTGTACCATCTCGGTAGTCTGCGCTTCATATTTTTCTTTCATACTATTCGCCATTTCCCGCGTTAGCGAGGTAGCGTTATGAACAGAGGACTGGGCCTTTGAGGGAATATCCTCACCTGGCCCCCCTTTTCTGTTCCTTCTTTTGGAAAATTAAAAAAAAAAACGAGAGGGGAGGATTTCCAGCCACCCGACCCCTCCCCCTTTTAGTCGCCTTCTACGACACGCAGGGAATACGTGGGAAGTATTCTTTCTCCCTCATCCCCAGGGATAATATATATATATATATATATATATATATATATATATATATATATATATATATATAGGTGAAGAGTAGGGTCATTGTAGGTGTGGTTGAAGATAGTTAAGTTCTAGCTTGTCTTGTACTTTAACGATGTATGAAGGGGTTACATTATCTTCTGTGGAATGGCTTCTGTTCCCTGGAGTCTTGTAGGATCGTGGCCATTAAATGTTCAATATTATCGTGTTTTTTCAGTAAGACGTTGACGAGGGAGATGTATGATATGTCGCCTATGTGGTATAGGGGCGTCTGTTTGGGAGATGACAGTGTTAAGCGTCGACTAAACACTGCAGCAGTCATGCCAATGTATGTTTGACTACGGAGTGGATCGCTCTGTCGACGCCTTACATGTCATCTTCAAAACGGAGGCCCCCACGACTACATCATACGACGACCTCGAACAGGTAATGTACCACATCTAACCACCTCCGGCCGAGCCTGACCTAGCTTGACCTAACCTAACTACCGTAGGAAATTCAATAAAATAGTGTTGTGATGGTGTTGTGGGTGAGTTACGTAACGGTGATGGGCTGTGAGGGAGGGAGGGAGAGAGGGGTTAGGGCTGTGAGATGTGAGGGAGGGGTTAGGGCTGTGAGATGTGAGGGAGGGAGAGATGGGTTAGGGCTGTGAGATGTGAGGGAGGGGTTGGGGCTGTGAGGAGGGAGGGGGTTTACCTGAGCTGGCTCCTCCGCGGAAGGTGCCAGGAAAGCCACACTAATGGACGACCCTGTCTCTCTCTCTCACACTATGTCGAGTGTGGGGTAGCGCCACAATGATGAAGTCAGGTGCCATGGCAAGCTGTGTGTACGAAGTGTGTGTGTGTGTGCGTGTAGCAGGGCTGGTGTCTGCTGGCGTTGCCCAGCTGGGAGTTGCGGTGGGAGCTGGGAGTTGAGGTGGGAGCTGGGAGTTTAGGTGGGAGCTGGGAGTTTAGGTGGGAGCTGGGAGTTGAGGTGGGAGCTGGGAGTTGAGGTGGGAGCTGGCAGGTTAGTTTGGGCAGTGTAGAGGCTGTGTTCTGATGAGTGACGCGAGGCAACCGACAGTCGCTGCCGTAGTCTTGGCACAAACTCGCCGGGAGTGAGTGTGTCCTTGCTTGTGTTGCGTGTCGTCCGTGTTGCGTGTCGTCCGCGCTGTGTGTCGTCCGTGTTGCGTGTCGCCCGTGTTGCATGTTGTCCGTGTTGCATGACGTCCGTGTTGCGTGTCGTCCGTGTTGCGTGTCGTCCGTGTTGCTTGACGTCCGTGTTGCATGACGTCCGTGTTGTGTGTCGTCCGTGTTGCATGTCGTCCGTGTTGCATGACGTCCGTGTTGCATGACGTCCGTGTTGCGTGTCGTCCGTGTTGCATGACGTCCGTGTTGTGTGTCGTCCGTGTTGCGTGTCGTCTGTGTTGCATGACGTCCGTGTTGCGTGTCGCCCCGCGCCAGAGGGACATGTAGCACGGTTGGCATGTGCTGGCGACGTCCTCTGGGGGGCATCCGCACCCCACGCCCGTCAGGCAGGTCGGCGAGTGTTCCCTCTGAGGCGACTTGCAGGCAGGCACCAGAGGGCCTGAGGTGGGTGTTGTCCGGCAGCCCAGTGGGCCACACTCGCCTCTGTCGCTTTTGTGACCGACGGTAACTTGTCCTTCTGCAGGAGGATCGAAGTTCCAAGACGATGTTGGCCATCCTGGCGGAGGGAGGGGGTCCTCCTGCAGGAAGGTAGTGCCTACCCGTGCCGTCATGCCCTGGGTGGCGCTGCCCTGCTGAAGGAGACGTCCTCGTTGACTGTTATGTCCAGGGGCGTCGTGGTCGCGGGGGGGGGGGGTAAGGCTCCGCTTGCTGGACTCATCACACACTCGTACTTGGCCCCCGCGTCGACGTCTGGGTGACGCTGGCCAGTGAAGTCCTCGCCGCTTGGCCTGGGTTGGGCCTGAGGCGTGGAGGGAGGAGGGCGGCTCTGACCCTCCCTCCGCAGTGGGTCTGTAGGTTCATCCACTGGATCATAGTGGTTGGAGCTTCCCTTCCTCAGTGGGAGGAGCAACACTGCCGGGTTCTCCTCCTCCTCCTCCTCCCTGCTGGGGTCCTGGTCACACGGGAGGTAGGGCGTCACGTCACCCTGCGAGGCTGGCACAGATGGCGATAACGACGCCCACCGCCACCACCACCTGGCACTCGTCCGTAGTGTGGCTGGAAGCCAGCTGGCTGGGATGGTTAGCTGGTCCCAGCGGTGGGATGGTCACGTCGACCCGGGACACGACTCCCGCCAACCATACACACACACACACACGCACACGTGAGGCGCTCCGTGCGGAAGGAGGGAAAGTGTGGGTCGGTGGCGCCAGGCCGCTGGACCAGCGACCCACACTTACTGTCTACCATCATCATGTGAGGTGCGACCCGCTGCCACCACCACAACCACAACCAGTACTACAACCGCCACAACCACCACAACCACTGCCACAGCCAGTACCACACTGCCACAACCACTGCCACAACCAGTACCACAACCGCCACAACCAGTACCACACTGCCACAACCACTGCCACAACCAGTACCACACTGCTACAACCACCACCTGGTACTAGACAGCCACCGTAGCGGACGTCTGTGACCATAGTGCAGGTCCGTTAGTGTGTGTGTGTGTGTGTGTGTGTGGCCCGCGCCAACAAACCCCCTCACGCTCGTGCATACGAAATACGAAATGACCTGTCGATAAACACACACACACACACACACACACACACACACACACACACACACACACACACAGTGTACCCTGCCACACCACACTCACGGACATGACCTGGCCTGACCACTCTCACTCTCCAGCAGCCTGCACGACCAGACCCAGACCCAGCCCCCCACCTGAACACATTGACGTGACCCAGGCCGACTTTCCCCCCTTCCCCCCTTCACCCCTACTATAGGTCACCACCTGTCTTACGTATATATATATATATATATATATATATATGTATGTATATTGGAAGAGGTCACAATTGAGCGAGTGAGCCACTAAATTCCTTTCTGAACCGCTGAGAAATGAAACACGATAAGTTCCCAAGTGCACTTTCGTGTCATAATCACATCATCAGGGATGACACAAGAGAGAAACATGACAGTCGGTTGATATACAACGAAGAGACGTAGCTAGGACTCCATTTGGTAAACAATGACTACCCGAATGGAGGTCGGGTGCGTTCAAGTCTGGCAACATGCGCATCATGAAATTTATCATGTGGACAAGAAAGGGAACTTTTTACAAATTTTATCAACAATAAAATTATCCAATATGTATAGACCATCATTAATATTAAGATTATAATTCTTTGTGTATTTGATAATAGAAGATTCAATGATATTTCTCATGGTAATAGAGTTGATAACTGAGATGGCATTACTCCAGTCAGTACAATGATCATAGTTTTTAACAAGATTAAACAAGGCATTTGATTCTTGTTCTGTTCTTATATTGTATTTATGTTGCTTAAGTTTAACAGAAAGATCCTCACCAGTCTGTCCAACATAAAACTTAACATAGTTTTTATATGGTACTCCATAAACGCACCCTGCGGAACTTTCTGATGAGTTCCTGATTAAGAAATACTTTATAGTATTGTTGTTACTGAAGGCAACATTTACATTGAAAGATATAAGCAACATGGGAAGTAAAGTAAAATTATTATCAAAAGGGAGAACTAAAAGATTTTTGGTGTCAACGGGAGGTTTGGGCTCAACTCTATAAAATGATTTCTTTGCCAACTTACGGGATTTATCAATGAAAGATCTAGGGTACTTTAACTTAGATCCAATAGAATATATCTTCTCAAACTCATCATCAATAAACTCCTGACTGCACATACTGGTGTAATGCCATCTCAGTTATTAACTCTTAACTCTATTACCACGAGAAATATCATTGAATCTTCTATTATTGAATACACAAAGAATTATAACCTTAATATTAGTGAAGGTCTGTACAAGTTGGATAGCTTTATTGTTGATAAAATTTGTAAACAATTCACCTTCTTGTTCACATAATAAGTTTATGATACGCTCGTTGTCTGTCTTGGACAATCACATGTTCACCAAATGGCGTCCTAGCTACGTCTCTTCCTAGTTTATCAACTGACTGTTATTTTTCTCTCTTGTGTCTCCCCTGATGATGTGATTATTACACGAAAGTGCACTTGGGAACTGATCGTGTTTCATTTCCCTGTGGTTGAGAAAGGATTATATATATATATATATATATATATATATATATATATATATATATATATATATATATATATATATATATATATATATATGTACGCTGTTACATTTAAGGATTTAGTAGAATTTTCGTAAGGTTTTCGTGGTTTTCTTCTGCAGGAGAACTGTTGATGATGACCCTTGACGCCCTTCCTTCTATACCGGTGCCTCTGTGATGGAGGGAGGGAGCCGTGTGGTGACCGGAGTAGCAGAGCCGGGCTGGCCGTTGTGAGGAGTGAGTAAACTGGATGTATTGTGTCGGGCGGGTTGTGAGGGACGGTATGGTTGTGTGGTGAGGTGAGAGACACAGGAATACACCTGTGGCAGCTGGTAATGAGGGAGCAGGATGAGGAGGGGTGTAGGGGGAGTACTGGAGGGGTGTAGGGGGAGTACTGGAGGAGGGGTGTAGGGGGAGTACTGGAGGAGGGGTGTAGGGGGAGTACTGGAGTAGGGGTGTAAGGGGGAGTACTGCAGGTGGTTGATAGATGGAGGGGTCTGAGAGTACTGGAGGGGGTGGAGATCTGTAAGGGGTATAGGAACAGTGGTCCTGGAGGAGGAGGAGAGGATGGGGGTTTGGGGTGAAGGTATACACCCACGCCCCACCACGGGGGAGGCTGCAGTGTGGTCATGGGGTGAAAGCTGCAGCACTCTCTCTCTCTCTCTCTGACCCATCCCATATCTCCTTCCCATTACCTTTCTCTAACTCGCTCCCTCCCTCCCACCAGCCTCCTTTCACATTCCTTTCTCAGGGGCACCTTTCCATCTAGCCTTGCCTCGCCTACAGTAATATTATCAACATAATGATAACAGTTGCTTTATTGAGTCGTAATAAAGTTGAAGACTAAGTAAAACTCGCATAATAAAGACAGGAGCAGAAGTTGTCCACACGAACGACATAAGATTTGCCTGACGTCCACAGGGGTTCGAACGCGGCTGTTCTTTTCAGATCTGAACCCGGGGCCGAATTTGACTCGGTGCGGTTGCGATGCTGAACAGCATCTCAGGGGACGAGGGATCTGTGGTGGCAGGAGGTGACGATGGCGAACATGATACAGTGACTTCTTCTCGCGCGTGAGGATGGTTGGAGAGAGTCGGGAGGAGCAGCGTTGAGCAGCGCGACTGGACAGGTGGTGTGAGAGGGACCCACAATGCCAGCCCTCGTCTGCACCTTTTCCAGTTGTGTCTTGTTTTGCAGTGGATAGGAAGGAGGAGGAGGAGGCCCAGGCGAGGTGGGTAGGCATAGGTGAGTGGGGCGAGAATGAAAGTTGTGTTGGTGTTCTTGAGTTCATGTGTAGGGAGGAGGCCAAGTGTCCCGCGTCAGTGGAGAATGTAGGGGAGGTGGCAGGTGCTGACGGGCCCCGTCCACCCTAGTTTACTCTGTCTAAGAGGGAGAGACAGAGAGGCTTTGGTGGTGGACCGAACAGGCTGACGGAGGACTCGGGTCCTCGTGAGACTCCAGGAGGAGGAGTGGGACGACGTGGTTCGTGGGTGTTGCCGACGTGCATAACGGCCTTGGTTAAATTGATGGTGACGTGGTTGGAAGTGGTTTACCTCGGGAGGGTTTGTTGCTGATGTCCCCGGTAGGACTGTATACAGTCAGGGAAGTTGTTGTCAACGCTGACACCCGATGTGGAGCGTCGTTGTCACCGCTGACACCAGATGTGGAGCTTCGTGCCGCAGGTGTGTCCACCTGGGCATCGTGTTTATGTGTGTGTGTGTGTGTGTGTGTGTGGATGAGGAAGCGAAAGGGTCCCAGCCATTTCCCCTGTGGGACGCCACGGGTTAGGGACTGGAAGACGAAGATGGGCCCTCCTGGAAACGTGCCTAAAAGGCGATGCTCACTGTCTGGGTCCTGCAAGCCATGGAGTGAGAGACACCACACTCTTCCCTCCCTCCCTCCATCCCTCTCTCTCTCCCTCCCTCCCTCCCTCCCTCCCTCCCTCCTTCCACTGGCTTTAGGTAATGACCCCCCCTATGTTGGACGAGGTCAGCCAGGGGGCTGTGGTGAGGTGGGTAGAGCTCGCGTACCTACATAGGTTGCGATGGATGACGTCTTGGAAGTTGACCCAGGCCAGGAGGAGGAGGAGGAGGAGGCCCTTCGCGTTAACTACCAACACTGCTGGGTGCGTCGTGGAGCTAGGAATCTAAGACTGTCTTTGCTGAGCCCACTGGAATGACCACAGTGGCTCAGGGTAAGGTTAGTGGGTGGGTGGTGGAGGTGTGTTCGGTGGCGATCATGGTATTGGGTTGTGAATCACTGAGAGGTTGTAGGTTTGTTGACGTAGTCTATGAGGCAGGGTTGGTGATGGCTGTGCCGTGAGGTAGCACTTCTGTGGCTGTCAAGTGTCGCTCCTCTGCCTCACGTCTCTTTCTCTTCCTTCTGCCTCGCCCCACATGTGGGCTAGGGGCTGTCAGTCCTCGTGTGTATATATATATATATATATATATATATATATATATATATATATATATATATATATATATATATATATTCCTATGAGTCCACCGGGGAAAATGAAACACGATAAGCTCCCAAGTGCGCTTTCGTGTAATAATCACATCATCACTCGACGACACGTAATACACGTGACTCCTTTCCTTCATGAACACGTGGGTCTCCCTGCGGTGAGCACTACGCGCTGACCCTGACCCCGTAAGTCGTCTAAGTTTGCCTTCGTGTGTGATTCGTATGCAAATGTTGTGTCACGAGAGTAGCGCTACGTGTTCGTAATACTTCGTTCCCTGCTCCACCCGCCAAACATGGTCGACCGTAAGGTAATGGAATTAGGGTAATTAAGGTAACAAATGACGTTGAGATAAGGTAATTATTATTTCCCTCACGTATCGTCCTCTAAGAGTACGTGGTACATACGTGTTGGATGGTGGGGAATGTTCAACATTGGAGTGCGATGGTGTACGTTCATTGAACGCGACAGTACGTTCATTGAACGCGACGGTACGGTCATTGAACGCGACGGTACCTTCATTGAACGCGATGGTACGTTCATTGAACGCGACGACGGTACGTTCATTGAACGCGACGGTACAACCTCTGAGAACGACGAAGTGCAATCTGGCTCAAGGGTCGTACTTGTCGTTCTCAAGGGTCGTACCTGTCGTTCTCGTGGGGTCGTACCTGTCGTTCTTAAGGGGTCGTACCTGTCGTTCTCAAGGGGTCGTACCTGTCGTTCTCATGGGGTCGTACCTGTCGTTCTTAAGGGGTCGTACCTGTCGTTCTCATGGGGTCGTACCTGTCGTCCTCATGGGGTCGTACCTGTCGTTCTCATGGGGTCGTACCTGTCGTTCTCATGGGGTCGTACCTGTCGTTTTCATGGGGTCGTACCTGTCGTCCTCATGGGGTCGTACCTGTCGTCCTCATGGGGTCGTACCTGTCGTTCTCATGGGGTCGTACCTGTCGTTCTCATGGGGACGTACCTGTCGTCCTCATGGGGTCGTACCTGTCGTCCTCATGGGGTCGTACCTGTCGTTCTCAAGGGTCGTACCTGTCGTTCTCAAAGGTCGTACCTGTCGTTCTCAAGGTGTTGAAGTCCCACATGTGGGACTGTACTGTCGTGTACTCATCCCAGTCCCAAGTCTGCTGGGATATCATACCGAGTCCCAGGTCTGGAACTCGGTACTGGACGTTCCCCTGGAAGAGCCAGCTGGTGCCCTCCTGAAGGTGGAGGACGCGGCACACCCCCCAGGAGCCAGCTGGTGCCAGCCCCAGGAGCCAGCTGGTGCCAGCCCCAGGATCCAGCTGGTGCCAGCCCCAGGGGCCAGCTGGTGCCAGCCCCAGGATCCAGCTGGTGCCAGCCCCAGGATCCAGCTGGGCCCCAGGATCCAGCTGGTGCCAGCCCCAGGGGCCAGGTAGATGACACACCCCAGCACCCAGCATCTCCCCTCCATTCCTAGGACACACTAGGTGCCACAGCCAGGACTCACTCCCCAGGTGCCTCACACCCGAGGCCCGCCGGCCAACATTGCCTCCCCCAGGACGGAACAGGTGCCACGGAACAGGTGCCACGGAGCAGGTGCCACGGAACAGTTGCCACGGAACAGGTGTCACGGAACAGGTGCCACGGAACAGGTGCCACGGAGCAGGTGCCACGGAACAGTTGCCACGGAACAGGTGTCACGGAACAGGTGCCACGGAACAGGTGCCACGGAACAGGTGCCACGGAGCAGGTGCCACGGAACAGTTGCCACGGAACAGGTGTCACGGAACAGTTGCCACGGAACAGTTGCCACGGAACAGGTGTCACGGAACAGGTGCCACGGAACAGGTGCCACGGAGCAGGTGCCACGGAACAGTTGCCACGGAACAGGTGTCACGGAACACGTGCCACGGAACACGTGCCACGGAACACGTGCCATGGAACAGGTGCCATGGAACAGGTGCCACGGAACAGGTGCCACGGAGCAGGTGCCACGGAACAGGTGCCACGGAACAGGTGCCACGGAACACGTGCCATGGAACACGTGCCATGGAACAGTTGCCACGGAACAGGTGCCACAGAGAAGGTGCCACGGAACCGGTGCCACGGAGCACGTGCCTCGCACGGTCCAACAGGTGGTACAGCAGGTGGTACACGGTCCAGCAGGTGGTCCAGCAGATGGTACACGGTCCAGCAGGTGGCACAGCAGGTGGTACAGTGGTGGTCAGCTATGCCACAGGCGGACGGAGCAGGTAACAGAGCAGCGCCTGCCACTTTGACCCATAAAGACGCACACTTAACCATGAATGTCTGCCACGATCTTGTACCCTGAACCTGTACCACACTATGTACCCCCGACCATCAGTCCTCCCTCACCATCACCAACACCATCACCGCCATCACCACCATCTCCAACATCACCAACATCTCCAACATCACCATCACCAACATCACCATCAGCTGCCCGCCAGGGATATCTTCAGTGTTGGGGAAGGATCTGTCAGGGAGGTCGAGGGTTGTAATCCAGGTCTGTGTTAACTGTTGTTAGGGGCAACGTCTTGTGCGGGTGTGTGTGTGTGTGTGTGGGAGGGGGGGAGCAGGAAAGTACCAGGACCTGCGAGAGTGTACATCACTAGGGATGGGGTTCGTCCGTACATCACTAGGGATGGGGTTCGCCCGTACATCACTAGGGATGGGGTTCGTCCGTACATCACTAGGGATGGGGTTCGTCCGTACATCACTAGGGATGGGGTTCGTCCGTACATCACTAGGGATGGGGTTCGCCCGTACATCACTAGGGATGGGGTTCGCCCGTACATCACTAGGGATGGGGTTCGCCCGTACATCACTAGGGATGGGGTTCGTCCGTACATCACTAGGGATGGGGTTCGTCCGTACATCACTAGGGATGGGGTTCGCCCGTACATCACTAGGGATGGGGTTCGCCCGTACATCAGGGGCACCCTTGGTTCTCAGCCCTTACCCAGACAACAGTAATGTTTACACTGAGGGCCGCAAGACCCACCTGTAGTAGGCGCACATGGTGTCTGTCGTGTGCCGTAGGCTGGCGTCGTGTTGCACACCAGGGTTGGAACACGACGACCTGAGGGAGGAAGACCTAAGTATTGATGTGAGGGACGTCGCCCTCAAGGGCGGTGGTGTCACCCCGGGCGTCGATGTCGCGTCCTGTGTCGGAGCCCCCCTGTCGTAGGGCTGGTCCTCGCCACGCTGGCTTGGTCGACCATCTCAGCGTCCCTCCCTCCCTCCCTGTCTGCCAGTTTGCGACAGCCCTGGGCCATGGTGGGGTGTCAGGCGCCCCCTCGGGAGCAAGACGGCCTCTGGTGCTCGGGGACTTCATAAGTGGCTGGGCCGTACATCCTTCGCACGTGGCTCCAGACCGCGCTAACGTGATTTCGTAGGTGTGTGTGGGTTGGTGGGTTCGACGTGACACGCGGAGCGGTACCGGTCACCCAGGGCGGCGCCCCCCAGCCCAGAGCAGGAGGGTGGCTCCTACACTCGGTGGTGTACACACCAGACTTGACCGGGGGTCATGTGACGGAGGCTGGCGGACGACCTGTTTCCCCAAGAGGTTAGAAAGTACGACGCCCGGAGGAGGAGGAGGGGTCGTCCGCTTGGGGGGGGGGGAGGATAATTTATATAGTTGAACGTTTCCTGGAATATTTCGATGACGGATACATCACTTCACTTTGCTCTCCAGGGAGGAGCGGGCTTCTGCGGTGAGCACACCGTCAGCGGGTCATCCCTAGCTGCCTGACGACGCCTTTGTCGTACCTCCCCATGCCCTTGGAAGCGTATGAACTTTCGCGTTCCAACTTGGAAGAACGCTCGGTGAGGAGGAGAGGGGCGGAGGGAGGGTGTTATTTTTCTCGTGGGCGGGCGTCGCTCAGGCAGGAGAGGTCGGGGGTGTGAACACTGCAGGAGAGGACCTTGGTAGTTGAGGCCCAGGTGACCACGTTAGTTGGCCAATAGGGCGAAGGTTGCAAGGAGGGAGGAGGGGGAGTTGGGGTTCACGTGAAGGAAGGAGGGAGGGAGGAGGAGGTGGCGGCGGCTGGCGCTACAGTGAACGTGTTTCCTTCCGTCGATCCGAGGCGGTGTGAGTGAACGTGAGGAGGGAGGGAGGGCGGGTGTGTGTGAGGGGCGGGGGGTGAAAGTAAAGTGGCCTGAAGTGCGACACTTGTTCGGAGGAAGGGACGAAGGGAGTTTGGTGCCTGGATGGTGAGATGCGCTCACTCCCAGCCAGGTCGTGTTGACGGTGCCCCCGGCTGGTGCCTGGACAACGTTGCTGGTGAACATAGAGCTAACAGAGAGCCCTGGGGATGATGGTTCCTCCTGCGTCGCGCGATGACCTGCGTGGGTTCTGAAGGGCCTCCTCCCCTTGATCATCTGGCCAGGGCCGCCGACTGCTGCTCTATAGGGCTGTGTGCTGCTCTGTAGGGCTTTGTGCTGCTCTGTAGGGCTGGGTGCTGCTCTGTAGGGCTTGGTGTTGCTCTGTAGGGCTGGGTTCTGCTCTGTAGGGCTTGGTGCTGCTCTGTAGGGCTTGGTGCTGCTCTGTCGGGCTGGGTGCTGCTCTGTAGGGCTGGGTGCTGCTCTGTAGGGCTTGGTGTTGCTCTGTAGGGCTTGCTGCTACTCTGTTGGGCTGGGTGCTGCTCTGTAGGGCTGGGTGCTGCTCTGTAGGGCTGGGTGCTGCTCTGTAGGGCTGGGTGCTGCTCTGTAGAGCTTGGTGCTGCTCTGTAGGGCTGGGTTCTGCTCTGTAGGGCTTGGTGCTGCTCTGTAGGGCTTGGTGCTGCTCTGTCGGGCTGGGTGCTGCTCTGTAGGGCTTGGTGCTGCTCTGTAGGGCTTGGTGTTGCTCTGTAGGGCTTGCTGCTACTCTGTTGGGCTGGGTGCTGCTCTGTAGGGCTGGGTGCTGCTCTGTAGGGCTGGGTGCTGCTCTGTAGGGCTGGGTGCTGCTCTGTAGAGCTTGGTGCTGCTCTGTAGGGCTGGGTGCTGCTCTGTAGAGCTTGGTGCTGCTCTGTAGGGCTGGGTGCTGCTCTGTAGGGCTGGATTCCTCTGTTAGTTTACCTGATCTTTCCCAGTCCTGAGGTGACCATTGGTGTAACAAAGGGGAGAGACGAGAGTAGATTGTCGAATATATGAGTATATGGTGGAGTGATGTAGTACAACCTCGCATAGTGGAGTGGTGTTGTACAACATCACATAGTGGAGTGGTGTAGTACAACATCACATAGTGGAGTGGTCTGGTGTAGCAGAAGAGAATGGAGTGGTCTAAATGGATTGGTTTGAAGGATCGAACGAGTGACCTGAGTTCCTCCGTTGTCCAAGAAAAGGGTTCAGACTCGTGCAGATACAAGGCATCTTAACCCTGGACTGGGGGCTCGTTCACCTACCTTGTGCAAACACTGGAATGTCATCAGTTTACGTGTGTCTCGTGTGGCCTCACCTCACGCGCCTCCCCCACACACACAGCTGGTGGTGGTGGTAGTGGAGGTGACATCCGGAGAAGAAAATAGAAATCGTATTTGACGTTGGAAAAAGGGAGTGTTGGATGCTACACAGCCATTTTGTATATAAGTAACTTTAAGTTTTTGTTTTATCTGTTTTATTGATAGGAACTTTGTCTCGTCTGGTCCATACTGCTCTGTGTGTGTGTGTGTGTGTGTGTGTGTGTGTGTGTGTGTGTGTGTATCTGCCACGGTATAAAGACACTTGTGGTAAAAGGAAAGATAAGCGAGTAAGAAAATGCCTTTGGTTAACCGCGCGTGCATGAAGGACCCCTCTGTAGGGGGCCAGTGTGGTCTGAGTACAATCCACTGGTGACCTCGGAACGTGAACAGCACTCCAGGTCTGGAGGCGACCCCTTTTGGAGGTCACAGTGGTTAGAGTACAATGCAAGCGTGACCCACCCACCATCGGTACACGAGCGAGGCGGTGGGGTGGGCCACCGTCACGCCCCATCGAGTTCCAACCTCCGACTGCAGGATCGGTGGTAGTTGTAACCCGGGCATAATCCCTTCCGTCAGAATGGATCGCTGGGAGCCGTTTTGTGTAGACACGCTTGCATACATGGATGCAAGTGTACAACTCCCTCCCATATTGTACAAATGTATAATCACACACACACACACACACACACACACACACACACACACACACAAACCACATCAGTGTACGTCCAGACGCTGTGAATGGCGTGACCTGCCCGCGCATGGCAGGCAGGCACAACACGCACGGAAAGCCCCGGAAAAAAGGTCATGATAATGGTAACGGTCCATCTGTCCATCCGTCCGTCTGTCCGTCCGCCCATCCGTCCGTCCGTCCATCCATCCGTCCGCCCGTCCATCCGTCCGTCCGTCCATCCATCCGTCCGTCCGTCCGTCCGTCCATCCATCCATCCATCCATCCATCCGTCCATCCATCCATCCGTCCGTCCGTCCCTCCTGGCCCGTCACCTGGGTTGTGAGGGAGGCGGGGTCGGCCATACCTCATGCCTACTGCACATATATAGAGGGTCCTTAACACGGCCCTCCTCCTCCTCCTCCTCCTGCTCTCCCTCCTCCTCCTCCTCCTCCTCCTCCTCCTCCTCCTCTTCCTCTTTCTCCTCTTCTTCCTCCTCTTCCTCCTCCTCTTCTCCTCCTCCTCCTCCTCCTCCTCCTCCTCCTCCTCCTCCTCCTCCTCCTCCACCGAGGGTGTGACCTGCCGGGGGTCAGCCTGCGCTGGGATATTTCTGGGACATTGTTACCGCTGAGCGTCCCTCCCAGCGCTGCCCGTGAGCCACTCCGGCGTGTGAGGCGGGGCTCCGGGAGGAGGAGGCAACTGTGCTCTCTACCACGGGTGTAGCCTGCCCCCCTGGTGTATCCACAGTGGGTGTAGCCGGCCTCCCTTGGTGTATCCACAGTGCGTGTAGCCTGCCCCCCCTGGTGTATCCACAGTGGATGTAGTCTGCCCTCCCCCCTGGTGTATCCACAGTGGGTGTACTCTGCCTCCCCTGGTGTATCCACAGTGGGTGTACTCTGCCCCCCCTGGTGTATCCACAGTGGGTGTAGCCGGCCCCCGGGTGAATCCACAGGGGGTGCAGCCTGCCCCCCTGGTGAATCTACAGTGAGTGGAGTGTAGCCTGCCCCCCCCCCCGGTGTATCCACAGTGGGTGTAATCTGCTCCCCTGGTGTATCCACAGTGGGTGTAGCCTGCCCCCCCCTGGTGTATCCACAGTGGGTGTAGTCTGCTCCCCTGGTGTATCCACAGTGGGTGTAGTCTGCTCCCCTGGTGTATCCACAGTGGGTGTAGTCTGCTCCCCTGGTGTATCCACAGTGGGTGTAGCCTGCCCCCCCTGGTGTATCCACAGTGGGTGTAGTCTGCTCCCCTGGTGTATCCACAGTGGGTGTAGCCTGCCCCCCCTGGTGTATCCACAGTGGGTGTAGTCTGCTCCCCTGGTGTATCCACAGTGGGTGTAGTCTGCTCCCCTGGTGTATCCACAGTGGGTGTAGCCTGCCCCCCCCCTGGTGTATCCACAGTGGGTGTAGTCTGCTCCCCTGGTGTATCCACAGTGGGTGTAGTCTGCTCCCCTGGTGTATCCACAGTGGGTGTAGTCTGCTCCCCTGGTGTATCCACAGTGGGTGTAGCCTGCCCCCCCTGGTGTATCCCAGGCGCGGAGCCATCCACGTGACTGGTGGCCAGACGCCTTTCGCTGACCTGCTTCAGGTGAACCTGACACTGGGCCCCGAGGCTGACGACGACCCCGCCCCGCCCCGCCGGCCGCCGCCCCGCCCCGTGCTCATCCCGGGGGTGTCAGGCAAGGCACTCACGACTGACATACACGAACTGTCATGTGGCACATCATCATGACGCGCATCGTAATCACAACCTGCGACTTTGATCAATCTTAGATTACAACTTGATCATGCTTGTAGATGATGTTGTACAACTTGATCATGCTTGTAGATGATGTAGTACAACTTGATCATGCTTGTAGATGATGTAGTACAACTTGATCATGCTTGTAGATGATGTAGTACA
This sequence comes from Panulirus ornatus, assembly GCF_036320965.1. Lineage (NCBI taxonomy): Eukaryota > Metazoa > Arthropoda > Malacostraca > Decapoda > Palinuridae > Panulirus > Panulirus ornatus. The sequence goes on along the minus strand of NC_092289.1, from coordinate 5,187,338 downwards.
ACTTGATCATGCTTGTAGATGATGTAGTACAACTTGATCATGCTTGTAGATGATGTAGTACAACTTGATCATGCTTGTAGATGATGTAGTACAACTTGATCATGCTTGTAGATGATGTAGTACAACTTGATCATGCTTGTAGATGATGTAGTACAACTTGATCATGCTTGTAGATGATGTAGTACAACTTGATCATGCTTGTAGATGATGTAGTACAACTTGATCATGCTTGTAGATGATGTAGTACAACTTGATCATGCTTGTAGATGATGTAGTACAACTTGATCATGCTTGTAGATGATGTAGTACAACTTGATCATGCTTGTAGATGATGTAGTACAACTTGATCATGCTTGTAGATGATGTAGTACAACTTGATCATGCTTGTAGATGATGTAGTACAACTTGATCATGCTTGTAGATGATGTAGTACAACTTGATCATGCTTGTAGATGATGTTGTAGCTTGTATTACCACTTGATCATGCTTGTAGTTGATGTTGTAGCTTGTAGTACAACTTGATCATGCTTGTAGTTGATGTTGTAGCTTGTATTACCACTTGATCATGCTTGTAGTTGATGTTGTAGCTTGTATTACAACTTGATCATGCTTGTAGTTGATGTTGTAGCTTGTATTACAACTTGATCATGCTTGTAGATGATGTTGTAGCTTGTAGTACAACTTGATCATGCTTGTAGATGATGTTGTAGCTTGTATTACAACTTGATCATGCTTGTAGATGATGTTGTAGCTTGTAGTACAACTTGATCATGCTTGTAGATGATGTTGTAGCTTGTATTACAACTTGATCATGCTTGTAGATGATGTTGTAGCTTGTAGTACAACTTGATCATGCTTGTAGATGATGTTGTAGCTTGTAGTACAACTTGATCATGCTTGTAGATGATGTTGTAGCTTGTAGTACAACTTGATCATGCTTGTAGATGATGTTGTAGCTTGTAGTACAACTTGATCATGCTTGTAGATGATGTTGTAGCTTGTAGTACAACTTGATCATGCTTGTAGTTGATGTTGTAGCTTGTAGTACAACTTGATCATGCTTGTAGATGATGTTGTAGCTTGTATTACAACTTGATCATGCTTGTAGATGATGTTGTAGCTTGTAGTACAACTTGATCATGCTTGTAGATGATGTTGTAGCTTGTAGTACAACTTGATCATGCTTGTAGTTGATGTTGTAGCTTGTAGTACAACTTGATCATGCTTGTAGTTGATGTTGTAGCTTGTATTACAACTTGATCATGCTTGTAGTTGATGTTGTAGCTTGTATTACAACTTGATCATGCTTGTAGTTGATGTTGTAGCTTGTAGTACAACTTGATCATGCTTGTAGATGATGTTGTAGCTTGTAGTACAACTTGATCATGCTTGTAGATGATGTAGTACAACTTGATCATGCTTGTAGTTGATGTTGTAGCTTGTAGTACAACTTGATCATGCTTGTAGATGATGTTGTAGCTTGTAGTACAACTTGATCATGCTTGTAGATGATGTTGTAGCTTGTAGTACAACTTTGTAGTACCTGACGTCATTGCTTCATCACGACACCATGACTATACCTGGTCATTATTATCTTTACTACGCTCTATGGGTTATATCTTTGACTTACAACACCTGGTAGGGTTGTGAAGGGTTTATTTTGCCCTTACTGCACTGTACTGAAGATCTATGATGTCTTTATTGAACCTTATTTATGAGTTATGTTTATATAAATGAGACTTACTTTACTGAGCCTTATGAGTTATGTTTATATAAATGAGACCTACTTTATTAAGCCTTATTTATGAGTTATGTTTATATAAATGAGACCCACTTTATTAAGCCTTATTTATGAGTTATGTTTATATGAATGAGACCTACTTTATTAAGCCTTATTTATGAGTGATGTTTATATAAATGAGACCCACTTTATTAAGCCTTATTTATGAGTTATGTTTATATATATGAGACCTACTTTATTAAGCCTTATTTATGAGTTATGTTTATATAAATGAGACCTACTTTATTAAGCCTTATTTATGAGTTATGTTTATATGAATGAGACATTTTGTTATAACTGCATTACACATTATTTATTCCCAAGACTTTACTAGTTCTCGCCCTTACATTGGTGGTACTTTATAACTTTATAGTTGTTTTACCTTAATTACAACTGTTACTTTATTATGGATTCACCGTAACTGAGTTATATCTACGACTTTTATATTTATGATGTAAGTTATGTATACCAGTGAGATTATTACTCCACTTTAGTTATACTCGTAAATTTGTGATGATTATAATACCGACTTAGCTATAAATTGGTTTCATCTTTATTGGAACTCTTTATTTGGCCATCACATCTTTAATTACATTTATTTATATTTGACTTATTACATGTTTAATTACATATATTTATTTTTTACTATAACATATTTGATGACCAAATCTTTGATTAAACTTATTTATGTTTGACTGCATCTTTAATTACATTTATTTATATTTGACTACATCTTTAATTGTTTATTGTATTTGATCATATCTTTGATTACATTTATTTATGTTTGACTACATCTTAATTACATTTATTTGTATTTGACTTATTACATGTTTAATTACATATATTTATTTTTTACTATAACATCTTTAATTTCATTTATATTTGACCACAACATCTTTAATTACATTTATTTATTTTTGACCACAACATCTTTAATTACATTTATTTGTATTTGACCACAACATCTTTCATTACATTTATTTATTTTTGACCACAACATCTTTAATTACATTTATTTATTTTTGACCACAACATCTTTCATTACATTTATTTATTTTTGACCACAACATCTTTAATTACATTTATTTATATTTGACCACAACATCTTTAATTACATTTATTTATATTTGACCACAACATCTTTAATTACATTTATTTATAGTTGACTTATTGCACCTTTGATTACATTTATATATATATATTAGACTACCACATCCTTAATTACATTTCTCTCATTACATCTTTGATATCAACTCACCATCGAGACTTTACTGCACTTTACTGAAGATTTTATTACAAGTGGAGTGATCAATGCCATGGAATGTGTGTGACCTTTGCTGCGTGGAGGCGATCAGAGATTGCGTCAGCGGACGAGTTGAGCTGGGGGGGGACGAGCTTGAAGTGGGGGGAGACGAGCTTGAGCTGGGGGAGACGAGCTTGAAGTAGGGGGAGACGAGCTTGAGCTGGGGAGACGAGCTTGAGCTTGGGGAGACGAGCTTGAAGTGGGGGGAGACGAGCTTGAAGTGGGGGGAGACGAGCTTGAAGTGGGGGAGACAAGCTTGAGCTGGGGGAGACGAGCTTGAAGTGGGGGAGACGAGCTTGAGGTGGGGGAGACGAGCTTGAGCTGGGGGAGACAAGCTTGAAGTGGGGGAGACGAGCTTGAGCTGGGGGAGAGGAGCTTGAGCTTGGGGGAGACGAGCTTGAAGTGGGGGAGACGAGCTTGAGCTGGGGGAGACGAGCTTGAGCTGGGGAGACGAGCTTGAAGTGGGGGAGACGAGCTTGAGCTGGGGGAGACGAGCTTGAAGTGGGGGAGACAAGCTTGAGCTGGGGGAGACGAGCTTGAAGTGGGGGAGACAAGCTTGAGCTGGGGGAGACGAGCTTGAAGTGGGGGAGACGAGCTTGAGCTGGGGAGACGAGCTTGAAGTGGGGGAGACGAGCTTGAGCTGGGGGAGACGAGCTTGAAGTGGGGGAGACAAGCTTGAGCTGGTGGGAGACGAGCTTGAGCTGGGGAGACGAGCTTGAAGTGGGGAAGACGAGCTTGAGCTGGGGGAGACAAGCTTGAAGTGGGGGAGACGAGCTTGAGCTGGGGAGAGGAGCTTGAGCTTGGGGGAGACGAGCTTGAAGTGGGGGAGACGAGCTTGAGCTGGTGGGAGACGAGCTTGAGCTGGGGAGACGAGCTTGAAGTGGGGGAGACGAGCTTGAGCTGGGGAGAGGAGCTTGAGCTTGGGGGAGACGAGCTCGAAGTGGGGGAGACGAGCTTGAGCTGGGGGAGACGAGCTTGAGCTGGGGGGAGACGAGCTTGAGCTGGGGGGAGACGAGCTTGAGCTGGGGGCAGTCGTACATGTGAAGCTTGGTTGGTCGGTATGTATGTATGTATGTATGCATGTATGTATATATGTATGCATGTATGTATGTATGTATGCATGTGCACCTCTTGACGTGGTTAACATTCACGTGTGTGTGTGTGTGTGGTGTGGAGTGTGTGATGTGGTGTGGAGTGTGTGATGTGGTGTTGTGAGCGTGTGGCGTGAAGTTGTGGAGTGTGTGGCGTGAAGTTGTGGAGTGTGTGGCGTGAAGTTGTGGAGTGTGTGGCGTGAAGTTGTGGAGTGTGTGGCGTGAAGTTGTGGAGTGTGTGGTGTGGTGTGGAGTGTGTGATGTGGTGTGGTGTGGAGTTGTGTAGTGGGTGGTGTGTGTGATGTGGTGTGGTGTGGAGTGTGTGGTGTAATGTGATGTGGAGTGGTGTGGAGTGTGGTGTGTGGAGTGGTGTGGAGTGTGTGGTGTGGAGTATGTGGTCTACCATCCTCCCCTGGGGGTGACACCCCCCCCCCGTGTGAGGATGCCTCCCCCCCACATCACCCCCGTCCTGCCTTCTCCCCTCCCTCTTCCCTCCCTCTCCCCTCCCTCTCCCTCCCCGCCTTCCTCAGCGCCTGGTGAGGGAGTGAGAGGGAGGGAGGGAGGGAGGGAGTGAGGGTGAGGTGAGGGAGGTGGTGAGGGAGGGAGGGAGGTGTGCAAGCGAGAGTGAAAGTCTGGAGCGCACCTTCACCAGGGAAAGGTCACCACCCACCCACCCACCCAGTCCGGCTCCTCCCTCCACCCTCCACCCACCCCACCTCTCTCTCTCTCTCTCTCTCTCTCTCTCTCTCTCTCTCTCTCTCTCTCTCTCTCTCTCTCTCTCTCTCTCTCTCTCTGACCCCCTGGCCCTCTGACTCTCTCACCGCTCCTCCTCCTCCTCCTCCTCCTCCTCCTCCTCCACCTCCTCCTCCTCTTCCACCTCCCCCTCATCCCCACACCCCACACCCACGCTCCCCCTCCATACCCCATCAGTTCTCGACCTCCCCCTACACACACACACACACACACACACACACACACACACACACACACACATACACAGACAGACACACACACACATTTCCTCCCCGGGGGGAAGGTGGGCGGCGGGAGGGAGGGAGGGAGGGAGGGAGTGAGGGAGGGAGGGAGTGGAGAGGGAAGGTGGCCGTCAACGAGAGGGAGAGACGAGCCTCGGGTGGGAAAGCCACCGGCCAAGGACAGTTAGGTGAGGTGAGGGGGGGGTGACCCACGTGGGAGGGAGGGGGGGGGAGACGCCGTTACTGGCCTCCAGCTCCCTCCACCTGGTCTCTCGCCCTCCCTCAGAGGTCTACCTCAGCCCTCACAAGGTCGCCTGTGTGAGTGGGGGGGGGAGGGGGAGTGGGTGGGTGGGACTATATGGGATAGGTGGGATAAGGGGAGTGTGTGGGATGCAGTTCCACTGTGGGGGTGGGCGACCTCAACCACTGTACAGTGTCCACAACTCGTTAATGTGGGTGTGTGTGTGTGTGTGTGTGTGTATGTGTGTGTGTGTGTGTGTATGTGTGTGTGTGTGTGTGTGTGTGTGTGTGTGTGTGTGTGTGTGTGTGTGTCTGTGTGTGGTGTGTGTGTGTATGTGTGTGTGTATGTGTGTGTGTATGTGTGTGTGTGTGTGTGTGTGTGTGTGTGTGGTGTGTGTGTGTATGTGTGTGTGTATGTGTGTGTGTGTGTGTGTGTGTGTGTGTGTGTGTATGTATGTATGTATGTATGTGTGTGTGTGTGTGTGTGTGTGTGTGTGTGTGTCTGTGTGTGGTGTGTGTGTGTATGTGTGTGTGTATGTGTGTGTGTATGTGTGTATGTGTGTGTGTATGTGTGTGTGTGTGTGTGTGTGTGTGTGTGTGTGTGTATGTATGTATGTATGTATGTGTGTGTGTGTGTGTGTGTGTGTGTGTGCCTCCCCCCAGCCTCGGGTTACGTCCCTCACCGTCTGGTTGTTGTTGTAGTCGTGATTGCCTCGTCACATTGTTATTGAGGAACCAACTGCAGTAGTTATGTGTGTGTGGCGGGGGGGGGGGGGGGGGGGGGGCGGACACTCGGGGGTGCGTTGTGTGGCTCTCCCCCTGAGATGTGAGGGGAGAGAGAGGGAGGCTATCCCAGGATGAGGGGAGAGAGAGGGAGGCTATCCCAGGATGAGGTTGGGATGGTGGGTTCAGAATGGGACGATGGGTGGTGGTGGGTTCAGGCTGGACGGTGGATGAGTGGTGGGGTCAGGCTGGGAGGATTGGTGGGTGGTGGGGTCAGGCTGGACGGTGGATGAGTGGTGGGGTCAGGCTGGGACAGTGGGTGGGTGGTGGGGTCAGGCAGGGACGGTGGGTGGGTGGTGGGGTCAGGCTGGGACGGTGGGTGGTGGAGTCAGGCTGGGACGGTGGGTGGGTGGTGTTGGTCAGGCTGGGACGGTGGGTGGTGTGGGTCAGGCTGGGACGGTGGATGGGTGGTTGGGTCAGGCTGGGACGGTGGGTGAGTGATGGGTGTCAGGCTGGGACGGTGGATGGGTGGTGGGTGTCAGGCTGGGACGGTGGGTCGGTGGTGAGGTCAGGCTGGGACGGTGGGTGGGTGGTGTGGGTCAGGCTGGGACTGTGGGTGGGTGGTGTGGGTCAGGCTGGGACTGTGGGTGGGTGGTGTGGGTCAGGCTGGGACGGTGGGTGGTGGGGTCAGGCTGGGACGGTGGGTGGTGGGGTCAGGCTGGGACGGTGGGTGGGTGGTGAGGTCAGGCTGGGACGATGGGTGGTGTGGGTCAGGCTGGGACGGTGGATGGGTGGTTGGGTCAGGCTGGGACGGTGGGTGAGTGGTGGGTGTCAGGCTGGGACGGTGGATGGGTGGTGGGGTCAGGCTGGGACGGTGGGTGGGTGGTGGGTGTCAGGCTGGGACGGTGGGTGGGTGGTGGGTGTCAGCTGGGACGGTGGGTGGGTGGGTGGGTGTCAGGCTGGGACGGTGGGTGGGTGGTGGGGTCAGGCTGGGACGTTGGGTGGGTGGGTGGGTGTCAGGTGGGACGTTGGGTGGGTGGTGGGTGTCAGGACTGGGACGATGGGTGGGTGGTGGGTGTCAGGCTGGGACGGTGGGTGGGTGGTGGGTGTCAGGCTGGGACGGTGGGTGGGTGGTGGGTGTCAGGCTGGGACGGTGGGTGGGTGGTGGGTGTCAGGCTGGGACGGTGGGTCGGTGGTGGGTGTCAGGCTGGGACGGTGGGTGGGTGGTGGGTGTCAGGTGGGACGGTGGGTCGGTGGTGGGTGTCAGGCTGGGACGGTGGGTGGGTGGTGGGTGTCAGGCTGGGACGGTGGGTGGGTGGTGTGGGTCAGGCTGGGACGGTGGGTCGGTGGTGGGTGTCAGGCTGGGACGGTGGATGGGTGGTGGGTGTCAGGCTGGGACGGTGGGTGGGTGGTGGGGTCAGGCTGGGACGGTTGTGTGGTGGGTGGTGTGGTGTGTCAGGCTGGGACGTGGTGGGTGGTGAGTGGAGGTGGTGGTGTGGGGTCAGGCTGGGACGGTGGGGTGTGGTGGGGTCAGCTGGGGTGGGTGGTGTGGGTCAGGCTGGGACGGTGGGTGGTGGTGGGTGTCAGGCTGGGACGGTGGGTGGGTGTGGGTGTCAGGCTGGGACGGTGGGTGGGTGGTGTGGGTCAGCTGGACGGTGGGTCGGTGGTGGGTGTCAGGCTGGACGGTGGTGGGGGTGGGTGTCAGGCTGGGACGGTGGGTGGGTGGTGGGTGTCAGGCTGGGACGGTGGGTGGGTGGTGGGTGTCAGGCTGGGACGGTGGGTGGGTGGTGGGGTCAGGCTGGGACGTTGGGTGGGTGGTGGGTGTCAGGCTGGGACGGTGGGTGGGTGGGTGGTGTCAGGCTGGGACGGTGGGTGGGTGGTGGGTGTCAGGCTGGGACGGTGGGTGGGTGGTGGGTGTCAGGCTGGGACGTTGGGTCGGTGGTGGGTGTCAGGCTGGGACGGTGGGTGGGTGGTGGGTGGTCAGGCTGGGACGGTGGGTCGGTGGTGGGTGTCAGTCTGGGACGGTGGGTGGGTGGTGGGTGTCAGGCTGGGACGGGTGGGTGGGTGGTGGGTGTCAGGCTGGGACGGTGGGTCGGTGGTGGGTGTCAGGCTGGGACGGTGGATGGGTGGTGGGGTCAGGCTGGGACGTTGGGTGGTGGTGGGTGTCAGGCTGGGACGGTGGGTGGGTGTTGGGTGTCAGGCTGAGACGGGGGTGGGTGGTGGGTGTCAGGCTGGGACGGTGGGTGGGTGGTGTGGGTCAGTCTGGGACGGTGGTCGGTGGTGGTGTCAGGCTGGGACGGTGGGTGGGTGGTGGGTGGTCAGGCTGGGACGGTGGGTGGGTGGTGGTGTCAGGCTGGGACGGTGGGTGGGTGGTGGGGTCAGGCTGGGACGTTGGGTGGGTGGTGGGTGTCAGGCTGGGACGTTGGGTCGGTGGTGGGTGTCAGGCTGGGACGGTGGGTCGGTGGTGGGTGTCAGGCTGAGACGGTGGGTGGGTGGTGGGTGGGTCAGGCTGGACGGTGGATGGGTGGTGGGTGTCAGGCTGGACGTGGGTGGGTGTCACTGACCGGGTAGTGCTGGAGACGGTTGGTGAGGGTGTGTGGGTGCGCTGGGACGGTGATGGTGTGGGTCATGGTATGTGGACTGGTTGGTGATACAGTTGTGGTATGGGTACTCTGGTGTTGTATGTACAGGCTCACGACTTGGTGGATTGTGGTACTCTGGTGGTAGCATGACCTGCACGTGTGGTATGTGGTCTACCTGGGACCCAGTTGGTGGATGTGGTACTCTAGGAACCTCACGTTGGGTAGTGGTCCCTTGGTGTGCTGACCCAGACGTTGTGGTGATGTGGGTACAGTCACCGTGGGTCAACTGGCTGCTCGATGTGGATGTGGTACTTCCGATGTGTGTATATCCTCACGTTGTGGTATTGTGGTACTTCCTGGTGTTGTATATCCTCACGTTGTGGTATTGTGGTACTTCCTGGTGTTGTATATCCTCACGTTGTGGTATTGGGTACTTCCTGATGTTATATCCTCACGTTGTGGTATTGTGGTACTTCCTGATGTTGTATATCCTCACGTTGTGGTATTGTGGTACTTCCTGGTGTTGTATATCCTCACGTTGTGGTATTGTGGTACTTCCTGGTGTTGTATATCCTCACGTTGTGGTATTGTGGTACTTCCTGATGTTGTATATCCTCACGTTGTGGTATTGTGGTACTTCCTGATGTTGTATATCCTCACGTTGTGGTATTGTGGTACTTCCTGGTGTTGTATATCCTCACGTTGTGGTATTGTGGTACTTCCTGGTGTTGTATATCCTCACGTTGTGGTATTGTGGTACTTCCTGATGTTGTATATCCTCACGTTGTGGTATTGTGGTACTTCCTGATGTTGTATATCCTCACGTTGTGGTATTGTGGTACTTCCTGGTGTAATATATCCTCACGTTGTGGTATTGTGGTACTTCCTGATGTAATATATCCTCACGTTGTGGTATTGTGGTACTTCCTGATGTTGTATATCCTCACGTTGTGGTATTGTGGTACTTCCTGGTGTAATATATCCTCACGTTGTGGTATTGTGGTACTTCCTGGTGTAATATATCCTCACGTTGTGGTATTGTGGTACTTCCTGGTGTAATATATCCTCACGTTGTGGTATTGTGGTACTTCCTGGTGTAATATATCCTCACGTTGTGGTATTGTGGTACTTCCTGGTGTAATATATCCTCACGTTGTGGTATTGTGGTACTTCCTGGTGTTGTATATCCTCACGTTGTGGTATTGTGGTACTTCCTGATGTTGTATATCCTCACGTTGTGGTATTGTGGTACTTCCTGGTGTAATATATCCTCACGTTGTGGTATTGTGGTACTTCCTGATGTAATATATCCACGTTGTGGTATTGTGGTACTTCCTGATGTTGTATATCCTCACGTTGTGGTATTGTGGTACTTCCTGATGTAATATATCCTCACGTTGTGGTATTGTGGTACTTCCTGATGTATATCCTCACGTTGTGGTATTGTGGTACTTCCTGATGTTGTATATCCTCACGTTGTGGTATTGTGGTACTTCCTGATGTTGTATATCCTCACGTTGTGGTATTGTGGTACTTCCTGGTGTAATATATCCTCACGTTGTGGTATTGTGGTACTTCCTGGTGTAATATATCCTCACGTTGTGGTATTGTGGTACTTCCTGGTGTAGTATATCCTCACGTTGTGGTATTGTGGTACTTCCTGGTGTAATATATCCTCACGTTGTGGTATTGTGGTACTTCCTGGTGTTATATATCCTCACGTTGTGGTATTGTGGTACTTCCTGGTGTATGTATATCCTCACGTTGTGGTATTGTGGTACTTCCTGGTGTAATATATCCTCACGTTGTGGTATTGTGGTACTTCCTGGTGTAATATATCCTCACGTTGTGGTATTGTGGTACTTCCTGATGTTGTATATCCTCACGTTGTGGTATTGTGGTACTTCCTGATGTGTATATCCTCACGTTGTGGTATTGTAGTACTTCCTGATGTATATCCTCACGTTGTGGTATTGTGGTACTTCCTGATGTTGTATATCCTCACGTTGTGGTATTGTGGTACTTCCTGGTGTAATATATCCTCACGTTGTGGTATTGTGGTACTTCCTGATGTTGTATATCCTCACGTTGTGGTATTGTGGTACTTCCTGATGTATATCCCCACGTTATGGTATTGTGGTACTTCCTGATGTAATATATCCTCACGTTGTGGTATTGTGGTACTTCCTGGTGTAATAT
>NC_092289.1:5171446-5173946 GCF_036320965.1 Panulirus ornatus | reverse complement strand
TGAGTCACTGTGTGTGTGTGTGTGTGCTCTCTCTCTCTCTCTCTCTCTCTCTCTCTCTCTCTCTCTCTCTCTCTCTCTCTCTCTCTAAGAGAGAGAGAGAGAGAGAGAGAGAGAGAGAGAGAGAGAGAGAGAGAGAGAGAGAAAGAGTGTGTACTCTAACTTTATCATGATCACTGCTTACATTTGGAAGAGAGAAGAGTAAGAGGTGATCTACCACTGGTATTCCAAATAAAAAGGATCAAAGGTTTAGTGAAGTCATGTTTGCATTACTGGCTTGTTGCCTGATGTGAAACACCTCTAAATATAAACATTTATTTGTTTATTTATTGTACTTAAACGCCGTCTCCCGCGTTAGCGAGGTAGCGCAAGGAAACAGACGGAAGAATGACCCAACCCCACCCCCATACACTTGTATATACATAAACGCCCACACACACACGCACATATAAATACATATACATTTCAACGTCTACATACATATGCATACACAGACATATACATCTATACACATATACATATCCATACGTGCTGCCTTCATCCATTCCCGTCGCCACATGTAATTGGAACGTGTGTTAACAGGAAACATATTTAATTAACTGATTGCTAACCTAGTTAGATTATAATCTTTGTATTTCTCACCAGTTTTAAAAACGAATTATTGATCAAACTGATAACATATCACAATATTTGATTGTCATAGCAACAGTGTTTTAAGAAGCAACACGATTTTGAATGGGAGTCAGAAGTTAATATAGATTTCTGAGAGGTTAAGGTGAGGTTGGTGGTGTGGTGTGGTGTGGTGTGTGGTGTGTGTGGTGAGGCTGGTGGTGTGGTGTGGTGTGGTGAGGCTGGTGGTGTGGTGTGGTGGTGTGTGGTGTCCATTCTCCAACAAGGATTGGATGACGTGAAGACATCATTGGGTGATAATGATGTGTGTCATGGTTGATCACACAGGCAGGGTAGGGTGCCTGCTGCAGGGCAGGGCCCCCAGCAGCCACTACAGGTGGGTAGGGACGTCCTCACCCACTGCTGGGGGCGTCCTCACCCACTGCTTGGGATGTCCTCCTCACCCACTGCTGGGGATGTCCTCCTCACCCACTGCTGGGGGCGTCCTCCTCACCCACTGCTGGGGACGTAGTCCTCACCCACTGCTGGGGGTGTCCTCCTCACCCACTGCTGGGGTGTCCTCCTCACCCATTGCTGGGGGGACGTCCTTACCCACTGCTGGGGACGTAGTCCTCACCCACTGCTGGGGGCGTCCTCCTCACCCACTGCTGGGGGCGTTCTCACCCACTGCTGGGGGGGAGTCCTCATCCACTGCTGGGGGCGTCCTCCTCACCCACTGCTGGGGGCATCCTCCTCACCCACTGCTGGGGGCGTCGTCCTCACCCACTGCTGGGGGTGTGTAGTGGGGACGTCCTTCAACATCACCGTAGCTCCTCCACCACCATGATCTCCCTCAACTCCCTCACTCAGCCATTCTACTTTCCCTCCACCTCCCCATTTCTACACTTCACCACCAACCCCTTTCTCTCTCTCTCTCTCTCTCTCCCTTTCTACTAACAACCCCCCTTCCCCCCATTTCCCTTTCCTCGACCGTCCCGCCCCCCTTTCCCTCCCCTTTCCTCACCCCCCCCCCCCATCTCCTCACAAGGCTCCCGCCCCGGCCCCCATTCCTCCATCTCCCTCTCTCCCCCTCACCCAACGTAAGTGGTGTGTCACATGGTGTATGGTGATGGTGTGTGTGTGTCTTCCCTATTCTTGCATAACTCAACCTTGCCTTCTGCTGGCTACAATTTTTTTTTTTTTTGAGCTCCGGAACCCGACGCCCTTATTGTGTTGGCCTGTGTGTTTGTGTTTACCTGTGTGTTTGTGTTTGCCTGTGTGTTTGTGTTTGCCTGTGTGTTTGTGTTTGCCTGTGTGTTTGTGTTTACCTGTGTGTTTGTCTGTGTTTGTGTTTGCCTGTGTGTTTGTCTGTGTTTGTGTTTGCCTGTGTGTTTGTGTTTGACTGTGTGTTTGTGTTTGACTGTGTGTTTGTGTTTACCTGTGTGTTTGTCTGTGTTTGTGTTTGACTGTATGTTTGTGTTTACATGTCTGTTTGTCTGTGTTTGTGTTTACCTGTGTGTTTGTGTTTACCTGTGTGTTTGTCTGTGTTTACCTGTGTGTCTGTGTTTACCTGTGTGTTTGTGTTTACCTGTGTGTTTGTCTGTGTTTACCTGTGTGTCTGTGTTTACCTGTGTGTTTGTGTTTACCTGTGTGTTTGTGTTTACCTGTGTGTTTGTGTTTACCTGTGTGTTTGTCTGTGTTTACCTGTGTGTTTGTGTTTACCTGTGGAAGCAGAGCGAGATGGGTATTTGTTCTTGTCGTTGTGGTAGTGATGGAGGGGGAAGGGGGGGCTGTCGTTCGCTTTGTGTGGTGGTCGTACCAGTGTTACGGGGTTGTCGTCCAGGTGGTCGTACGTCGTAACCCTCCGTGTTGTGGATGGAAGTTGCTTCATCAT
>NC_092289.1:5161446-5166446 GCF_036320965.1 Panulirus ornatus | reverse complement strand
TTAGGGGGGGGGAAGATTTTTACTTGTGGTGTAAGTATGAGGTGTCATGTCGTAAGTATGAGGAGTCGCGTCGTAGATATGAGGGGCACTGTCGTAAGTGTGAGGTATGGTGTCATAAGTGTGAAGATTAGTGTCGTAATTATGAGGGGTAGTGTCGTAAATATAAGGGGGTAGTGTCGTAAGTATGAGGGGTAGTGTCGTAAGTATAAGGGGGTAGTGTCGTAAGTATAAGAAGGTGATGTCGTACGTATGAGGGGTAGTGTCGTAAGTATAAGGGGGTAGTGTCGTAAGTATAAGAGGGTGATGTATGAGGGGTAGTGTCGTAAGTATAAGGGGGTGATGTCGTAAGTATGATGTAAGTATAAGGGGATGATGTCATAAGTATGATGTAAGTATAAGGGGATGATGTCATAAGTATGATGTAAGTATAAGGGGGTGATGTCATAAGTATGATGTCGTAAGTATAAGGGGGTGATGTCGTAAGTATGATGTCGTAAGTATAAGGGGGTGATGTCGTAAGTATGATGTCGTAAGTATAAGGGGGTGATGTCGTAAGTATGATGTCGTAAGTATAAGGGGGTGATGTCATAAGTATGATGTAAGTATAAGGGGGTGATGTCGTAAGTATAAGGGGGTGATGTCGTAAGTATAAGGGGTGATGTCGTAAGTATGATGTCGTAAGTATAAGGGTGATGTAAGTATAAGGGGGTGATGTCGTAAGTATAAGGGGGTGATGTCGTAAGTATAAGGGGGTGATGTCGTAAGTATGATGTAAGTATAAGGGGATGATGTCATAAGTATGATGTAAGTATAAGGGGATGATGTCATAAGTATGATGTAAGTATAAGGGGGTGATGTCATAAGTATGATGTAAGTATAAGGGGGTGATGTCATAAGTATGATGTAAGTATAAGGGGATGATGTCATAAGTATGATGTAAGTATAAGGGGGTGATGTCGTAAGTATAAGGGGGTGATGTCGTAAGTATAAGGGGGTGATGTCGTAAGTATAAGGGGGTGATGTCGTAAGTATGATGTCGTAAGTATAAGGGGGTGATGTCGTAAGTATGATGTCGTAAGTATAAGGGGGTGATGTCGTAAGTATAAGGGGGTGATGTCGTATGATGTCGTAAGTATAAGGGGGTGATGTCGTAAGTATGATGTCGTAAGTATAAGGGGATGATGTCGTAAGTATGTGACGTAGGGAGGATGTTTGGTTGTATAAAGGTTATAATAATTTACACTAAGATTGTAACGTCATTTTGTAACGTGTCTCATATCTTGTAACGTGTCACATCTTGCTGTAACGTGTCACATCTTGCTGAAATGTGCCACATCATGTAACGTGTCACACCTTGTACCGTGTTACATCATGCTGTAACGTGTCGCATCATGCTGTACCGTGTCACAATTTGCTGTAACGTGTCACATCATCTTGTGCCGTGTCACATTGTGTTACATCATCCTGTAACGTGTCACATCATCTTGTTACAGACTGTATCGCGTTACAGGTACACTCGCATGTTACATGTGTGTCAAGTTATGTGAGGAATGTTAAATGGTGTTGTGGGTTCACATTTAATGTCTTTTCCAGAGAAAGGGTTGACCTGGACCCCTGGTTGTGGGTGGCTTCCAGTCCAGTCCATGCAAGGACTGGTGACTGGTGGTTCCAGGACTGGTGACTGGTGGTTCCAGGACTGGTGACTGGTGGTTCCAGGACTGGTGACTGGTGGTTCCAGGACTGGTGACTGGTGGTTCCAGGACTGGTGACTGGTGGTTCCAGGACTGGTGACTGGTGGTTCCAGGACTGGTGACCAGTGGTTCCAGGACTGGTGACTGGTGGTTCCAGGACTGGTGACTGGTGGTTCCAGGAATGGTTACTGGTGGTTCCAGGACTGGTGACTGGTGGTTCCAGGACTGGTGACTGGTGGTTCCAGGAATGGTTACTGGTGGTTCCAGGACTGGTGACTGGTGGTTCCAGGACTGGTGACTGGTGGTTCCAGGACTGGTGACTGGTGGTTCCAGGACTGGTGACCATTGGTTCCAGGACTGGTGACTGGTGGTTCCAGGACTGGTGACTGGTGGTTCCAGGACTGGTGACTGGTGGTTCCAGGACTGGTGACTGTTGGTTCCAGGACTGGTGACTGGTGGTTCCAGGACTGGTGACTGGTGGTTCCAGGACTGGTGACTGGTGGTTCCAGGACTGGTGACTGGTGGTTCTAGGACTGGTGACTGGTGGTTCCAGGACTGGTGACAGGTGGTTCCAGGACTGGTGACTGGTGGTTCCAGGACTGGTGACTGTTGGTTCCAGGACTGGTGACTGTTGGTTCCAGGACTGGTGACTGTTGGTTCTAGGACTGGTGACTGGTGGTTCCAGGACTGGTGACTGGTGGTTCCAGGACTGGTGACTGTTGGTTCCAGGTCTGGTGACTGTTGGTTCCAGGACTGGTGAGTGGTGGTTCCAGGACTGGTGACTGTTGGTTCCAGGACTGGTGACTGGTGGTTCCAGGACTGGTGACTGTTGGTTCCAGGACTGGTGACTGGTGGTTCCAGGACTGGTGACTGTTGGTTCTAGGACTGGTTACTGGTGGTTCCAGGACTGGTTACTGGTGGTTCCAGGACTGGTGGTTCCAGGACTGGTGAGTGGTGGTTCCAGGACTGGTGACTGTTGGTTCCAGGACTGGTTACTGGTGGTTCCAGGACTGGTGACTGGTGGTTCCAGGACTGGTGACTGGTGGTTCCAGGACTGGTGACTGGTGGTTCCAGGACTGGTGACTGGTGGTTCCAGGACTGGTGAGTGGTGGTTCCAGGACTGGTGAGTGGTGGTTCCAGGACTGGTGACTGTTGGTTCCAGGACTGGTGACTGGTGGTTCCAGGACTGGTTACTGGTGGTTCCAGGTCTGGTGACTGTTGGTTCCAGGACTGGTGACTGGTGGTTCCAGGACTGGTGACTGGTGGTTCCAGGACTGGTGAGTTGTGGTTCCAGGACTGGTGACTGTTGGTTCCAGGACTGGTGACTGGTGGTTCCAGGACTGGTTACTGGTGGTTCCAGGTCTGGTGACTGTTGGTTCCAGGACTGGTGACTGGTGGTTCCAGGACTGGTGACTGGTGGTTCCAGGACTGGTGACTGTTGGTTCCAGGACTGGTGACTGGTGGTTCCAGGACTGGTGAGTGGTGGTTCCAGGACTGGTGACTGTTGGTTCCAGGACTGGTTACTGGTGGTTCCAGGACTGGTGACTGTTGGTTCCAGGACTGGTGACTGGTGGTTCCAGGACTGGTGGTTCCAGGACTGGTTACTGGTGGTTCCAGGACTGGTTACTGGTGGTTCCAGGACTGGTGACTGTTGGTTCCAGGACTGGTTACTGGTGGTTCCAGGACTGGTGACTGGTGGTTCCAGGACTGGTGACTGGTGGTTCCAGGACTGGTGACTGGTGGTTCCAGGACTGGTGAGTGGTGGTTCCAGGACTGGTGAGTGGTGGTTCCAGGACTGGTGACTGTTGGTTCCAGGACTGGTGACTGGTGGTTCCAGGACTGGTGAGTGGTGGTTCCAGGTCTGGTGACTGTTGGTTCCAGGACTGGTGACTGGTGGTTCCAGGACTGGTGAGTGGTGGTTCCAGGACTGGTGAGTGGTGGTTCCAGGACTGGTGACTGTTGGTTCCAGGACTGGTGACTGGTGGTTCCAGGACTGGTGACTGGTGGTTCCAGGTCTGGTGACTGTTGGTTCCAGGACTGGTGACTGTTGGTTCCAGGACTGGTGACGTGGTTCCAGGACTGTGACTGGTGGTTCCAGGACTGGTGACTGGTGGTTCCAGGACTGGTGACTGTTGGTTCTAGGACTGGTGACTGATGGTTCCAGGACTGGTGAGTGGTGGTTCCAGGACTGGTGACTGTTGGTTCCAGGACTGGTGACTGTTGGTTCCAGGACTGGTGACTGTTGGTTCCAGGACTGGTGACTGGTGGTTCCAGGACTGGTGACTGTTGGTTCCAGGACTGGTGACTGTTGGTTCCAGGACTGGTGACTGTTGGTTCTAGGACTGGTGACTGTTGGTTCCAGGACTGGTGACTGTTGGTTCTAGGACTGGTGACTGGTGGTTCCAGGACTGGTGACTGGTGGTTCCAGGACTGGTGACTGGTGGTTCCAGGACTGGTGACTGGTGGTTCCAGCCCAGTCTGGACGTGGATGGTACTGGATTGTACCAGCCAACACCACGTGATGTGGTCTACCCTGCACGTACCAGCCAACACCACGTGATGTGGTCTACCCTGCACGTACCAGCCAACACCACGTGATGTGGTCTATCCTTCACGTACCAGCCAACACCACGTGATGTGGTCTATCCTGCACGTACCAGCCAACACCACGTGATGTGGTCTACCCTGCACGTACCAGCCAACACCACGTGATGTGGTCTACCCTGCACGTACCAGCCAACACCACGTGATGTGGTCTATCCTGCACGTACCAGCCAACACCACGTGATGTGGTCTACCCTGCACGTACCAGCCAACACCACGTGATGTGGTCTATCCTGCACGTACCAGCCAACACCACGTGATGTGGTCTACCCTGCACGTACCAGCCAACACCATCTGCGGGGGTTTGTCCACGTGCCAGTGCTTGGGGTTTAAATGTCTCCAGTTTGTTGACATCGTCCCGCTCCGCTGGCTGGGTGGCGTGTGAGCGCGACGGTACGACCCTACAGCACGACATTACGACCCTTTGAAGACGACGGTACGACCCTTGGGCGTGATAGCCTATGCCATTGACCTAAACCCTTAAGGGTCGTATGTAAGGTCAGGGTAATATATATATATATATATATATATATATATATATATATATATATATATATATATATATATACCTCAAGGGTCGTCCCGTCGTACACTCAGAGAGGCCGAGTCGTCTCGTCTGAAAGTCGTCCCGTCGTCCTTAAGGGTCGAACTGCCGAGCTCATGTAACGGACAGTTAGGGAAAACCAAATCTTGTTCAGCCCCACA